>NC_061517.1:612500-622500 GCF_022379125.1 Scophthalmus maximus | reverse complement strand
ATGTGAAAACACCAGATACAAGTCGCTGTAGTCGATGTCAGACATGTTGGAGGAGGAGACAGAAGAAAAAGACTTTCTGAGAGGAGGGTCTTTAACGTTAATATCACTCGTTCTGACCATTTGAGGTTTTCTTTCTCCTCGGTGAATCCGGCACCGGCCAGAGTCGCCGTGGTTTCACTGAAGTAACCGACAAAGAAGTTGCTGAAGTGGAACGACGTCGTGTTCTCGTACGCCAGCAGCCACCTGGAAGAGGAAGAAACAGACGTAACGTTGCAATAAAATCCAACTTAATGAATTAATCATCACACAACAATAGAATACATACTTTGCCAGAGCTCCTCTGAGGGGCAGCAGGGAAAAAGAGTCATATCAGTCATGTCAGTGTGATTATTAATATTCATAGAAATTGTCTAACCACAGTTTTCAAGATGGTGAAAAGGTTATGGTAAGTTGGGGGGGGGGGGGGGGGGGGGGACATGTGCAGGTGAGGATGTTACTCATGAGCCGAGTAATGAGTCACTGAGGCAGATGATTATGATTCATTACCTGATCTTCCGCCTCTTTTTACTGTGAACAAAGATGATTTACATCCATGAGTGACCAATAATCCAAGATCATAAATAAACTGCCATTTTGATTTCATCAGCTCTGTTCCACTCACCTTCGCAGCAGCTTGTCTCCGTAAACAGGAATGAAATAAGGGAAGAGATACGGAGCCACGCAGTTGGAGATAACGAGGCAGATCTGACTCTTCACCCAACTGACCGACACTTTACAAAACCACGAGAAGCTCTGAGGAAGAAAAAGGAAAAAGATCTAAGCAGCGGCTCGTGTCTTTTGAATCCAGACTACAGAGAGAAACATATCGCACTCACCAGCCTCCGTCCTTCCAGCGCTTCTTTGTAGCTGTTGAAGCTGATCCAGGGGCCGAAGATGACGGTGCCCACAAAGTAAATGTAGCCCATGAACTCGACGGGAGACGGAACGCTGGTCACGACGCCTCGGTCCAGATCGAAGGCCAGAGAGATGGCTTTCATGGCGACCACCATCTGGGAACCTGCACATTAACATAAAGACCATGAAAAGATGAACCTGTGGAATAATCAGTCACTGCAGGAAGCTGTCACGTCGCTGCCCACCTCTCATCTTGTGCCAGTTGGTGGTGTCCATCATGTGCAGTTCTCTGATCAACAAAGGATAAAAACAGAATCAGTTTTGATGTAGAACTCATCGCTAATTAAAAAAAGATTGCGTCACCGGCTTTGAAGCGTCAGACAGGTGTGAGGAGGAGGGGCTTCTCACCCCAACAGCAGGTAGATGAGCACGGTGATGGACAGGAAGGTTCCTCTGATGGTGGAGTGGCGGCACAGGAAGAGGAAGAGGTAACAGAGCAGGCTGAGCAGCACCACCCAGATCATGTGCAGCTCGAAGAACAGGTAGAGGCTGTAGAAGCCTCCGGCCACGGTGCCCAGGTGCTTCAGGAAGGAGGGGAGGCCTGACGGAGCAGGGCGACAGGACAGCACGAGCAGGTGAGCGAGCTGACGATGTGAAGGTCAGTGAAACACACGGTGACCGGACCCTCACTCACCTGACATCCAGAGGAGGCGACTCAGCAGACAGATGAGCAGCAGCTGCCACACCTGCTCCAGGCCCTGCTGAGCCGTGGGCAGCAGGCAGCCGCGGAACAGCTCCTGGAAGAACTTCTGTCGGCTGAACGCTCCCATCGCCCCACTGCAGGAGCATATCAAATATGAATATATGTATGTTCGACATACTGTATGTGAACTGCACACACACACACACACACACTGACAGTCGACAGATACACACTTCAAATCCCAGCATGCAAAGCAACTCACTACAAATCTGAACAGATGCTTGTAAATATCTGTCCGAGTTTCCATGATGACGCCGTTGATAATGTTTTTGCATTCACATTCATATGATTTGCAATTTTCTATCTCCATTTTTTTGTAACGGTTGCTTCACACGTGGTGGATCAGGATCAGGTTCAGGTTCAGGTTCAGGATCAGGATCAGGATCAGGATCAGGTTCAGGATCTGGATCAGGTTCAGGATCAGGATCAGGATCAGGTTCAGGATCAGGATCAGGATCAGGATCAGGTTCAGGATCTGGATCAGGTTCAGGATCAGGATCAGGATCAGGTTCAGGATCAGGATCAGGTTCAGGATCAGGATCAGGTCATATATGTTCATAATGTTTCATGACGCGCTGTTATCCTCACAGCTGGATGAGCAGCAGCTGCAGTGAGCGACGCGTCACAAACACGAGGCGTCTTGACTTTATTCTGGAGAAGCTAACATGGCTTCACCTCGCTAAGGCCCCCCCCCCCCCCCCCCTCCCCCACCCACAGCCCGGCCGCTCAGCGCTCGCTGCCCCGGGCAGGTCACACGGTTCACCGGGGGTCGGACTCACCGGTGCACGGCAGCAGCTGGAGCTTCCTCCCGGTGAGTGTCCGCCTGCTCCTCCGTCTCTCTGCGGCAAACTGAGCGTCGCTCCGCCGCCGAGTGTCTCACTCACACTCGGTCCAGATGATGCTGAGCTGGAAGAATCCCACTGTCACAGCATCAGCACCACCGGCCCGTCGTCCGCTGGAAGACACGTCGACCAATCCGCTGCTTCGACCCGAGGACTGGGCCAATCACGGACTCCGTTGGATTTGATTGACAAGTCAACGGACCAATCACAGATCAGCGCTCTTCGTGACGCAATGGCTTCCGACCAATGGGACATGAACAGTCGTGCAGATGAACTCAGATCAGGAGAAACTCACGTGACCTACTTTTGATTCTGATCAATGATCGATCCAGATGAACAGTGACGTCAGTCTCATTCTGAAAGTTGTTCAGGATGAAAAGTAAAAATAAAACATAAACAATGGACCAAAGGGGAAATATTGTTTTCCAGCAAAGTGACTGTTCAGTATATTTTTTAAATCACGTGTTAATGTCAAATAGATTTGTTTGATTTATGGACACTTCCTTCTATGCACATTTTGTTTTCATCAGTTAATTTAATTTAAATATTTTCATCCCTTTCTAAGGGATACTAAATACTTAGACTGTTGTTTATGAATCTATGTTTATTAAGTGATCAGTTCTGTAATTATTGATGGGTTAGGTCAGGTCTTCAGTTATGAATAAAAGTTAAACTGCAGCATTGAACATCATTAATTAAATGATTTTTACACAAAGATTGTGGTTATTGTTATTCTCTTAAATAAACAATCTGACCTTTACAGACTAAAAATTATCAAACAATTTCACCACATAAGTTAACTAAGAGTAGAAACATCAACCTTTTGTTTTACAGTGAATCTTCTCTGTCGTGGTGAAGAGGAAATTCTCTTTGGGACAAAAGAGGAATAAAAGCACCAGGACACGTTACTGTAACTGTTACTGTACCGCAGCTCTTCTGCAGAATGACACAAAGAAGAAAAGCAGCCAGATGTTTTGGAGTCAGTTGAAGAATCGCTACGACACGAACATCAGGACGAATCTGATCCCACAGAAACTTTCTGTTCACAGGAAAAAACTCCACAAATCAACTGAGTTAGTTTTATTTTGTCTAGTTTGGAAACATTGAGTTTTTTCTTCTATTTTTGTTTATTTGGACGCAGTGATGAGTCAGTTTGAGCAGATGACAACAACAACACATTAATGATTTGATGTATTTTTAAAGAACCTTGTGACAAAGACAATATTCTGTTAATACTTATTTTAATAAAATAATCATCTGTTGACTGTAGTGAAAAAAAATGTAAACAACAACAGTTTTTAAACCTTCAGGTCAGTGGTGCGTTCAAAGACAGACAGAAACATCATCTCTGCAGGGAACGAGTGCCTCGCTCTGACGTGAAGCGTTTGCTGTTGTGGTAAAAACAAGTTTCGGAACGGTAGTTTAATTTCTCAGTTCTCTCTCACGCACACTCACAAATGTAAAGCTTATGTATTCCAAATAATGGAATTTCTGTTTTGGGGAAAAAAATATATTTCTATAATAAGAAAGGATAAACAATATGGTTGGCGGAGAAGTGAAAACTGAATCCAGTGTTTCCTGTTCCACAACGTCGTCTGCTCCACCGGTGATGAGGGAAAAAGGAAAAAATAGCAGCTTGATGAGTTCAGTGACATTAAAAAGTTTCAGGCTGTGAATCAGTTTAGAGTAGAAAGACATTCAGATTCAAAGATCATCAGAAAACTAAATTAAATATCACAGTTTCACATCATAAAGGAGAAAGAGTAGAACACAGACGAGGCGTTATTAAGTTTAGCTTATGTTTCAGTTGCAGCAGGAAACGGAATCAGCTTCATATCTTTATGATGCAAAGTCTCAGTTTCAGTAACAGTGGTTTTAAATCATATCTAATGTTTTTAGATCAAACCACGATCTCCAGGTCGTAGGCAACTTTTTCATTCCTGACTTTCTCGACTCTTCGCTTGTCGGTGACTCTCAGCGGCCGCTCGGCCGGCTCCTCCTTCACAACGACCTTCTTCGGTTTGCTCAGGATGTATTCGTAGTTTCTTCTGACGTGAAATAACGTCGAGGTGAGGTAATGAGGTGAAAAGATCTTCAGTGAGGACGGGAGTTCTGGGCGGACGGGAGGGTTGAGGGGCATAAGAGGAGACGGGGCCACCGGGTTTATCGAGATCCGGGGATCTGGTGGCGGAGGTGGCCGCGACCACAACACCGAGGAAGGTTTGGGCAACAAGCTCACAGTCCCTGGATGTCTGATGGAACGCGTCTTGGATAAAGGTCCAGGTTTTGGACGCTGAGGCAAAGCAGCAGTTGTTGTTGTCGTCGGCGAAGGCGTAAAAACAGTCGTGGTTTTCCGATCGTCCTCGTCCACAACGTCCGTCCGGCTTCTCTCAGGATCCGACGTCAGACTCCCGTCTTCGTCTTGTGGCTCGTCGGCGGAGGAGGAATCCTGTTCGTACTCGACCGCAGCTTGGAACGCGACGTGGTTGTGACGTCGACAGAACAACACGCCGCACTTGCCGCACTTCCTGCCGTCTCTGACGTGCAGCAGCTTGTGACGCTTGAGGTGATGAGTTGTGGTGAAAGTTCGATCGCACATGTTGCAGGAAAACGCGGGTTCATCCGCATTCACACACCGGTGCTGCGAGAAACCGGCCGCCCTCGGGAACTGGACTTCACAAATGTCACAGCTACGGGTCTTCTCTTCTTCCTCCTCTTCATGCAGCAGTTTGTGTTCGACCGGCTGAGGTGAGACAGTGACGGTGCGACTGCTCATCTGGCAGCGATAACCTCCTGCTGAAACAACGAGCGGCGTCAGCAGCACCACGGGATTCATCCTGTCTGGTCTCAGGCTGAACACCGGAGCCGATCGCGGTGTCTTGTTTGGGTTCGATGTTGATTGTATTTCGGCCTCGGCCTCTTTCCTCAGAGTATCTTCTCCCTGGAAAATAAACACACATGAAGAGACGATGAAGACGGAGACACAAAGAGTCAAAACTAAATAAGAATCTCTGGAGATGTGGCAGAAGAATTCTGCTCAAAATAAACAGAATATTTTCTCTTTTTACCTCTGATGATCTATAAAGACTCGTCTGCCTTCTAACATGATAATAACGCAGAACATAACATGCAGACTTTATTACAAAGTATAAATAACACGTCGTATCTGAGACCTGTGGCAGCGACGGGCTTGACGGTACTTCACGTTCTGTTTCCATGACGACAGGCGACTGGTCGTCAGACTCAGTCGGACTTTGTGTTTCTTCTTTTCCAACATCGACTTTACGGCGATGTTGTCGTCGTCGTCTGCGACTGTAAAATCTTTGAATGAAGCTGCAGAACATAAAAGTAAATGAATCCAAATGTTCAGTAAATGTGTCACACGTGTACTCGTCACCGGGAAGAAGGAAAAGTTTGATGTTATCAACTCCAATAAAGATGATGTGCACTTCTGTACTGACTTATTATCCCTTTACATTAAGATTTATTGTATTATATGAACACTAGTCTCTATTATTTTGTCCACCTGATTAAGCCTGTCCTGTAAAGTGCAACAATTTACTTTACTTTAACTCTATTTAAGACTCGGGTCCATATCCCTATATAAATAATATATTACTACAGAGGGGCCACAACACATTGCAGTGACTAAAATGCAAACAGAAATCTGTTACAATGTTTAACAGCACCACAAAAGTATTATAAACCTCCCTTCATTTTTAATGTACAGAAAATAAACAGGTAGGATTTTTGCAGAATAGTTTTAGTATTCAACTTAATAAGTTTTAACCGTTGCCAAATAAAGTGTCAAACTGAATTTATTATATTTTCACAAACTATCCAGGAGGTGAACAGTTCAAATGATCCACACTTCAGTGTCAAAGTTAAAATCAATAAGAAGTTATTTTAGTTTAAAAGTTATTTACTTTTTCCTACATTTGAATTCATGGTATATTCTTGAACTGATCATGAAAATGTCAAGATTTCTAAAATTATCTTGTTAAATTTCAATTATATTTAACAATTTTCTCCTCAAATTCAGTTGATTTCTTCTTTTTAAAATGAAGCTGTGTCAGCTGCATATTAAACAATTATCCACATTAATATAATCAATAATCCTAATGTGATAATAAACGTATACAGTAATCTGAACTGGACCAGTCTTCATCGTTATGACTGTTTCTGATTTTGATTTATGTTTCTGATACTTTTCTACCAGTGACTCTTATTATGAACGTGATGATTGTAGTGTATTCATATATCCAACCACACAGTGTCGCTGTCGACACGAGTTCACGGGACGTAATGAGCTGAAGCAGATATCAATAATCACCTAATTTATCTCAGATATGCTTCGTCATAAACACTGACACCTGTGAAAAAATAAAACCGGAAGTCCAATAATTATGGACGATATCTTACATGAAGCGTTTTCAAAGTAGAACTCTCATTAAGGCTTAATGAACTTAATGTAAGATGACGTCCATCATTATTGGACTTCCGGTTTGTTTTTTCACAGGTGTCAGTGTTTAAGACGAGACATATCTGAGAGAAATGTAGAATTATTAATAGAAGTGAGGTACCTTCTCTTCCGCTCCTTCTTCTGGCTGCTCAGTTCGCGGCTCGTGAAGATCGAGGGGACAAAGTCCGGACTGTCGCGGTCCATCGACGCTTCTCCTGGAAACATGGATCATCGAGTCTGTTAATAACTTCACACCTCGTCTTCTTCGCACCGTCGGTCTGAGAACTCACCTGTGATGAAATGAGCTCCACACACGCGAACATTTCCTCGCACTTCGCCGCCGTTCGCCTGTTGAAGCGCGCGCAGCCACAGGCGGCGCCGGTTCGCCTGGACCGGCCGGTGACCGGACGGGATCCGGTAGAACTTGAGTTTTCCGGCGGGGGAGAGTCGGTTCTTACAGGCGGACACGCAGCACGCGGACATGTTACTTTTCAAATCGCCCGGATTTGATTTGGAGCCTCGGGTCCGGCGCTAACAGGAAGTTATCAAAACACAACAAACGTCCACTTCCGTTGCCAAGAGGCGCGCGCAACCTCTTGATGACGTCAGGTGAGTATCCCGGAAGGGAGGTTTTGTCTGAGACGGTTAACCGATAAACAACATCACGTGACAACCGACGACAGTTTAACTTCAGCTCTTTGTGTTGAAGTGGCGTCAAGTGACGTGAAGTTGGTTCGTGTTCGACTGAAGCAACAACGTGAGGAGAAGAGTCCTGTTCTTCTCTTCCGCATCAGTGTGTCTGTTCACTCGGCAGAGGCCGGTGACCGCCCCCTGCCGGCGGCTCGAGTGAGTGAGCAGGGGATTATTATAAATCTATAGCTCAGATTCACAAACCACAATACGACTCATCGGCTATATAAGTATCTGAGTATTTGAATATGTGGCCTTCATACTGAACTAAGTATGTATCGCAGTACAGTACAGTAAAGGTACGGTGGCCCTGAAGTGCAAATAGCACGACGAAGTTAGAAAACTGCCAATTAAAAAACAACGACAAATTCATCTCAACAAAAAAATCAAAAACACAGCGACAATAAAAAAAAACACATCAGCAAATCGAAAGACATTTTTCTTATCTATCGTGTTTTTTGGTTTGCTGTTGTGCTGTTTGAGTTAAGATAACATAAGATATCACTTTATTCATCACACAACAGGGAAGTTTGTGTTCGCTGTTACTCATTTGTCATTGTGTTTTCTTATTTGTCGTTTTGATTGGCACGTCAGGGCCACCGTATACAGGTGCACTTAAAACGAACGACACGTTCATGGTTCTACGTGATCATGTGACTGTGTGTTGTGTCTCATTAATGTGATGTTCATCGTGTTCGGATGTGAAGTTCTATAGAACAGAGGAACGAGCCTCATGAAGATTTGACCTCACAGAAAATAGAAAACTGTCATTCTGATGCAGTCGTGGTTGTTATGGTGATTTTTTTATTGGTCCAGGATTTGTTGACAACCTTGTGAGTCAGTGTGGGTGTTTCACCAGCAGGTGTCGCTGTTGTGTAACGTGAGGAGCCGGTGTGATGGAAACTATTTTCATAAAAGAACCACTTGACATGAATTCTGGTGATTAATGTCGGAATGTTTTCTATTAATCTCTATAATCAGTCATTTATTTGAAAAAGCTGCAACTGATCCTTTTCATCATCTTTGTCTGTTTGAGTCCTTTTTATAATTCAGATCTCAAACCTGAATCTGTAGCTGTGATGATGAACTGTGACCTGCTGAGCTCATGGACTCTGTTGTGGGTAAATACTCCTCAGACTTCTATTCTCCTGGAGCTCACTCATATTCTGGAATGACAATCAATCTGTGAAGCTGCGTCTGAGAGTTAAATCAATATTATTTCATGTCCACTCGCACCTCGTCCGTCTGACGAGTTTCAGTGTTTTACCACAAACTGAATGCAAACCCCAGTTTGTTAGTGTCTTACAATTCTGAATTCCATACGTCACTTCAGGCTGCAGTTTATTTATGTTTCTACAAGATCTATAACCTGAACAGAAACAAACAGTTTCCTTTACCTCCCTGCCTCGGCTCTTCTCCTTCAAGGTGACTCCTCCATCTGCCCCCTCCCCGGTCCTGCCAACCCTCCTCCCTCTGCAGTAAAGTGTGGAACAGTGACTGGAATCTGATCCTCTCGTCACCGTCCCACCTGTGAAGCTGCGTCATCAATCAAACCTCCGCTGCTTTGTCCCATGTCTGTAAAACAGAGAGATGCAGGTGGGTCATCAATGTTTGCTATTTAAAGATTTGATTTAGATCAGATCAGATACAATATATTGTTTTTTCTGCAGGCTGACCACACTCAGTCCCTTTGATTCCATCCTGTCAGGGACGTTGCGTGTCTTTGCACTGGCTTCATTTCACTGCACAGCTTCACCATTTTAATTACCCTCACTCTCGTCGCTCTGAGCGGAGGGTGAGGGGGAATAAAGAGAAGAATGTGGAGAGAATATTGAAAAAAAACTGTAAGAGGGGCGGGGTGGGGCTGTGAGTGAACGGGCGAAGGCTGCAGAGAAGAGAACGAGCCAATCTGTCACTGTTTGTGTTCACAAGTGGGTCAGTTTCAGAACCCCCCCTTCTGTAAAAACAACAAGAAACATGTTGGTACAGAAACTAAAGACGATCTGCTCTCAGAAACACATCAGCACCAGAGCCACTGAACAGATGTCCACAATATGTAACAGTGACACACACACACACACACACACACACACACACACACACACACACACATATATATATATATATATCCACACACCTTAATGCTCAAACATACATGTGCATACAATGGTTTCAATATTTTATCAAAGGAGTCAGACCCTGTTCATATTTAACAAACTAAAGATTTCTATTCGCCGGGTCTTAAAAGAAGATTCACATTGATTTGTTTTTGCGATCACTTATATGTATCATATCTGTATTTCTTTTCCTTTCATTAAAATCAGGATGAGCAGTTTTCACTCTGGCTCT
>NC_061517.1:562500-607500 GCF_022379125.1 Scophthalmus maximus | reverse complement strand
CAGTCGAGGATCAGCAGCTCCGACACTTCAGATTGAAGATGAAGGTTTTCAATCCAACACGAAGAGACGGAGAAGTCGAGGACCTGAAGACAAGAGGAAGTTATCATGACATTCTGTTTCCACACCAACAGAAGACTTCTCCCTAGACAACGTGTCGAGCATCAGTGAACACGCAGAGTAAAGTGACAGTGATTATTTTAGAAGCAAACATTGATGGCGTGTTTGTGATGAACAGTCTCGATGTCTGACGAGCACAAAATCCAATTGATCCATGTTGGTCAGGTATTGATTTGTGTCTGATGGTCTCTGATTTAATCATAATCCATCACTCGGTCTCCTCGCCTGCAGCAGAGATCCAGACCGAGAGAATCAATGATCTGATACGTGTCAATATTAATAACCACAGATCAGATAAATGCAGCGCTGCAGTTCTGCTGACAGTGACACGATGTGAGTGAGGCTCAGAGAGGAGGAGAGAGGAGGAGGAGAGAGGAGGAGGAGAGAGGAGGAGAGAGGACGAGAGAAGAGGAGAGAGGAGGAGAGGAGAGGAGGAGAGAGGAGGAGGAGAGAGGAGGAGCAGAGAGGAGGAGAGAGGAGGAGGAGAGGAGGAGAGAGGAGGAGGAGAGAGGAGGAGCGAGGAGGAGCGAGGAGGAGCAGAGAGGAGGAGAGAGGAGGAGCAGAGAGGAGGAGCAGAGAGGAGGAGAGAGGAGGAGAGGAGGAGAGGAGGGAGGAGGGAGGAGGAGAGAGGAGGAGCAGAGAGGAAGAGAGAGGAGGAGCGAGGAGGAGCGAGGAGGAGAGGAGGAGAGGAGGGAGGAGGGAGGAGGAGAGAGGAGGAGCAGAGAGGAAGAGAGAGGAGGAGCGAGGAGGAGCGAGGAGGAGGAGCAGAGAGGAGGAGAGAGGAGGAGAGAGGAGGAGGAGAGAGGAGGAGGAGAGAGGAGAGAGGAGGAGGAGAGAGGAGGAGCAGAGAGGAGGAGAGAGGAGGAGGAGAGAGGAGAGAGGAGGAGGAGAGAGGAGGAGCAGAGAGGAAGAGAGAGGAAGAGAGAGGAGCAGAGAGGAAGAGAGAGGAAGAGAGAGGAGGAGCGAGGAGGAGCGAGGAGGAGGAGCAGAGAGGAGGAGAGAGGAGGAGAGAGGAGGAGGAGAGAGGAGGAGCAGAGAGGAAGAGAGAGGAAGAGAGAGGAGCAGAGAGGAGGAGAGAGGAGGAGGAGAGAGGAGGAGGAGAGAGGAGGAGCAGAGAGGAGGAGAGAGGAGGAGGAGAGAGGAAGAGAGAGGAAGAGAGAGGAGCATGTGTTACTGTCTGTCCTCGACACAGTGAAGGTGTAACTGCCACCGGCTCATCACCTCTGACCTCTGCACCTGGAGAGTCCTGTTAGAAACACACACACACACACACACACACACACACACACACACACACACACACACACACACGAGGCAGGAGGTGAGAGCTGCACTGTTCACAGATGATGAGTTCAAAAAGCAGAAACAACGTGCAGAAGTTCAGCTGGAACAAAAAACCACAACATTACAGAACAGAACAAGTCCAGAGACTGTAAATATGATATATGAACATTTTCATATTTGTCTAATTGATTGAATGACACAAGCACAAGCCAGCCGGACGCTGACGACACATCTCTGACGTGAAACTGGACGATTCTACAAAAAGCACATGAACTTGAACAAAACGATGGAAACAGAAACAAACACGTGGGTTTTAACTTTCAGCTCCACTTTTAAATCCACTCTGGAATCTAACACTTGAGTCGTGAACGAGAAGGAGACGAGGAGACGAGCTGAGGGGAGAGGAAAGTGTGATACACCACAACCCCCGAATGAGGGTGGGGCTGCACACACAAAGACCCTGACGGAGCGAGAGTCCCGCTGCGAGAGCCGGTCCTCTGGACCCGCTCGGTCCGGCACCGGCTCACAAGATGGGCTGCAACATGTGTGTGGTCCAGAAGCCCGAGGACCAGTACAGGGTCATGTTCCAGGTGAGGGCTCAGAACTTCTCTGTCTCTTGTTAATCATCATCTCATTGTGCCTCAAACATTCATCGATATTCTCTCTTGTTTTCTTCTTCAACAGTTTTCATAATAATTCATATTCTTCTGTCTGTCAACAGAAACTCGTCACGTTCACTCAAATCATTAAAGTCAAATCATTCACATGTTAAATTCCTCTTTAGACAGTTTTTACTCTCAAATCAGTTCAAATCAAATCAACATCAGTTATTTGTATTATTGAAAAATACAATCATCATCATCATCATCATCATCAGTTCATTTAGTCACAATTTAAAATTTAAGTTAAAAAAAATCAATAAAACATTAGGTAATTAGAAACATGATAATGATAACATCATATTGAGCAATTAAAGAAATGAATGAAGCAAATCAACCACATGAATTAAACATGACTGGTGTATGAATTAATATGAGCTCCAGATCATGTGACACCAGAAATCTCCAGGTTGAACGCGGCAGATTTCATCACTTATGGACGATAATACAGATGATTATGATGAGGATGATACTTCAGTGACTACAGTGATTATGATCGAGGGGGAGAACAGAGCTGATCAGATAAGAGGAGCGATCTGCTGAGTGGTGCAGAGGCAGCAGGATGGAGGGGCTGGTGGGGTTGCCACGGTTACAGCCTCAGCACCACCACCTGTCCACTGGGACCACGGGCGGTTTGTGAGCGAGCTCGTCTGTGGCTGAGCCGCGGAAGCTCCGTGACACACGTGGTTCTCGTGCTCACTAAGCAGGAAAAACGCTCAGGACTCCCGGGAGGAGCAGAGCAACACTTTGAGTAACTGTGGCTCCGTCTGGGCCTCGTCTGGGCCTCGTCTGGGCCTCGTCTGGGCCTCGTCTGGGCCTCGTCTGGGCCTCGTCTGGGCCTCGTCTGGGCCTCGTCTGGGCTCCGTCCGGGCCTCGTCTGGGCCTCGTCCGGGGCTCCGTCCGGGCCTCGTCTGGGCCTCGTCTGGGCCTCGTCCGGGCCTCGCCTGGGCTTGTCTGGCCGCGCAGTAATGAGTCGAGCCGAGAGACGGAGGAGAGAGGGAGGGGACGAGTCGGGCTGCGTCTCGTTCTTTTCATCTCTTTCTGCTGTTTGCCCTCAGATTTCAGACGTAATTGATTTGAGCGCCTCGCGGAGCAGCAGTAAATACAAGAAGGTTTCCCCACAAACCTCTGTGTGTGTGTGTGTGTGTGTGTGTGTGTTGTGATCATAAAAAACTGGAGCAGGGGCCATAATTCCATAATCAGTGACCTTATATCTAACAGGCGGTGGTGGTGACGACAGCGGCAGCAGGCGGGTCAGAGTCTCTCAGAGTGGAAATCAAATGATTCCGCTGTCGTGGCGATGTGAGGTCAAACTGTATGTGTGAAGGTTTTCAGCTCTGACACGTGGTTTTCATGCAGCTGAGGAGGGAAGAAGGAGACGAAACATGCAGGAGAATCAGCAGCGGGTCTGAACACTGTGGTCCATGAGAGAACAGATGGACTGAACCAGAGCCAGAGCCCTCGGCTGTGAGAGCGGTTCACTGTCCGAGGGTCTGTTCACTGACACTGGACGGCTCATACAAGACCAATGATGAACCTAAATAAATATAATTGTATAAACTAAAAAACTAAAAATCCCAAATGCAGCCGAGAGGAAATTGCTGCTACGTCTCGGTTATTAGACGTAATGATCACAAACACACGTGCCGCTGCGCAGATGGTCCATTGATCCAGGAATCACGATGGAGTCCAATCAGAAAAAATAAAAAATCCTCATAAACAAAGACATCATTATATTTTCCACCCACATTTCATTCTTTCCCCTTCAGAGGTTTTCAGCTACGAGGTGTTCGCTATAATTACTCGTGTACATCACGTCTGACTGTATCTGACTGTGAACTATAAAAACAGAATCAGCAGCTTCACGCTGCATCAGGCTGTTGAATACGACTCTCCTCTTTGCCAAAGGAGTGAAACTCATGTTTTAAACATCAGGCAACACACACACACACACACACACACAACACCCCCCCCCCCCCCCCCCCCCCCCCCCCCCCCCCCCCCCCCCCCCCCCCTTCAGCCGCTCCCTTCTTCTTCTCGGCCCCGTCACAGTGAGGCAGGAGGCTGTTTCCATGGCAACCGGCATTATTAAACAAACCTTTTATTCACAATGACAGAAACATATTGACAGTCACAAGATGCAAAAAAATATCAATACAGTGAGAAACACACACACACACACACACACACACATAATATAATATTCCCAAATATTGGTTCCCTCTTGGCTCTTTCTTGCATTGTTCCATTAATCTCTGCATTTAATCCTCCAAATATAGAATCTATAAAATACAAATATATTAAAATAGAGGTGTTACTTCTGAAAACACGTTTTAAAATCGGATAAGACACAACCGATAAATACGAGACTAATAAATACTAATAAATAACGATAGAGTAACAGCACATTGACAAAAAAAATAATAAAAAATAAAAATATTTTTTATGGGATATATATATATCTATATCTATCTATCTCTATATATATATATATATATATATATATATATATATATTCATGCATCTGATTCTAGGGGCTCCACAGGAGTTGAAGTTGCTCATCAATCATACAGATCATTGAACATACTGTACATATCACATGTGAGCATGTGTGTCTGTCGGGTTCTGATCTTTCTAACGTGACTCATGGATCATGAACAGAAGCTCAGCAGCGTCACTGTAACGTCACTCAGCTTGAGTCGCTCGCTGTTCTTCCATCACTACGACAACAAGTCTGCCACATGAATGATGATGTTTTGTGAAATGATGCAGTTATATATATTTATTCTCCCACTGAGACTTGTTAGCTTCATCACAGTCTGAGCCGCAGCTTTGAAATCAATATCTTCTCACTGTTGCCAGTTCATAATTGAACTTGTATATTAATGTGGGATCAGTGATTTGATCAGACGACAGGGGTCACGGTCTGAGCAGAGGTCAACTCCGTCTCCAGGTTAATTGATTTTCCGAGGATGCGACTGGTCAAAGCATGCGAGAGATGAGAAAAATCAATTACTGGACAAGTGAAATTCAATTCTTCTGCATCAACACTTGTAGGAAAAAAACATAAATCTGAATTAAGAAGAAATCTGATGCTTCTCTCAGGCCACACTTCAGATTCAGGCGGTGAGTGTGTGTGAGCCCGTTGTACAGAACATTCATTCATCTGCTCTCTGATAAAAAACAATTATGCATCAACCACTTCAATCCACACAAGCTTCCATTGTGTCTGTTCACTCAGAGTCGAGCTCGCTCCACATTTGTATTCACGCTGCAAATTCCTTGAAAGCTTGTTTCCAACATTTCTCTCCTGCATCATTAGCATCGGCCCACCTCCCGTCCGCCCAACTACCCACGATGCACTGGGGCCTCTCCTCCCCTCTACCCACGATGCACTGGGGGCTGAACTTTCTGCTTCTCTTTCATCTCTGCCCACCTCCACCCCCCGCCCCCGCCCCCCTGCTGTGAATTATAAGGCTTTGCTTTAAATTTTTTTTGTTTTCTTCAGCATTTCAAATCTAATTTGTAACCCAAACACACAGATTGAGGGGTCAGGGTCTGGGTCTGGGTCTTGTTCTGGGTCTTGTTCTGGGTCTGGGTCTGGGTCAGGGTCTGGGTCAGGGTCTGGGTCAGGGTCAGGGTCTGGGTCCGGGTCTGGGTCAGGGTCTGGGTCTGGGTCAGGGTCTGGGTCTGGGTCTGGGTCTGGGTCAGGGTCTGGGTCAGGGTCAGGGTCAGGGTCAGGGTCTGGGTCTGGGTCTTGTTCTGGGTCTTGGTCAGGGTCTGGGTCAGGGTCTGGGTCTGGGTCTGGGTCTTGTTCTGGGTCTTGTTCTGGGTCTGGGTCTGGGTCTGGGTCAGGGTCTTGTTCTGGGTCTTGTTCTGGGTCTGGGTCAGGGTCTGGGTCTGGGTCAGGGTCTGGGTCAGGGTCTGGGTCAGGGTCTGGGTCAGGGTCAGGGTCTGGGTCTGGGTCAGGGTCTGGGTCAGGGTCTGGGTCAGGGTCTGGGTCAGGGTCTGGGGATGTGTGTCACGGCTTCAATGCTTGTGTAGCAGACGACCCACTAACCCAGAGATAATGGATTACATGTAAGAGTGTAATGTATTCTCCATCAACAACCATCACCCTGCGTGACGTGTCAGCACCTCTCATTGATAATGAATGAGCAGTCGTCCTCTCTCTCTCTCTCGTCCTCTCGTCCTCTCTCCTCCTCTCTCCTCCTCTCTCTCTCCTCCTCTCTCTCTCCTCCTCTCTCGTCCTCTCTCCTCCTCTCTCTCTCCTCCTCTCTCGTCCTCTCTCGTCCTCTCTCGTCCTCTCTCTCTCTCTCTCCCCCTCTCTCTCTCCCCCTCTCTCCCCCTCTCTCCCCCTCTCTCTCTCCCCCTCTCTCCCCCTCTCTCCCCCTCTCTCTCTCCTCCTCTCTCGTCCTCTCTCCTCCTCTCTCTCTCCTCCTCTCTCGTCCTCTCTCGTCCTCTCTCGTCCTCTCTCTCTCCCCCTCTCTCCCCCTCTCTCGTCCTCTCTCCCCCTCTCTCCCCCTCTCTCTCTCGTCCTCTCTCCCCCTCTCTCGTCCTCTCTCTCCCTCTCTCTCTCGTCCTCTCTCCCCCTCTCTCGTCCTCTCTCCCCCTCTCTCGTCCTCTCTCCCCCTCTCTCTCAGTATTCAGACCTGTCACTCTCGACCCCGCGGAGCAGTTTCCTTTTAGCCTCCTCTCTGATCCCACTCAGTCTCCGAGAGACGAGGCTCATTAAGACACACTGCAAGATTTATGAAGGGACATTAGTGTGAGGAGGCACACACACACACACACGCACGCACGCACGCACACACACACACACACACACACGCACGCACGCACGCACACACACACACACACACACACACACACACACACGGAGGTGGACGGCCTGGAATAGGTGGATATAGAGGATTGTGAGTTCTCATCTCCAGGGAAGGGACAGGTCGACAGAACTGCTGAGTCGGGAGAAAACAGGAGAACATGCGCAGACAGAGGACAAGAGAAGAGAAAGAGAAATGAATGTGAGCATGGAAACATGGCAGAGGAGGAAAGGTGGAGCAGAGAAGTGGTGGTGGTGCAGCTGCATGAGAGAGAAGCAAATAATACAAAAAAAATAGATGAGAAATGGTTGAATGTGGGAGAAAACCATTTTTAATTATTGAAACCTTTATTTAAATTGAACCAAGAGTTCGGTCTGTATCAATTTAATTAATTAGCGTTATAACGAATTATTGTCAAAATGTAGCTTATTATCGGGCCGCGCTTGTTCATTTTAAATTCTTTGGCTGGTGTTTTGAGGATCTATTGTTTTATGAGCCAAACAAGTGGACCATTTGAACGTGTAAAAACAAAGTGACAGAAAGAAGCAGACGAGCTCATTATTTTCTATAATTGTACTTTTTTTATTTCCCCTTTCCTTCCTGCTGTTTGGGGGGAGGAGAAGTGAAATGTTCCATATGAAACAGGATTTGTAAAATTGTTATGAAACACATTTCTACACTTTATATTTCAATATATGTATTTAAATGAACCGTCAGTGTCCAGAGAGAGATGTCAGAGTGACTGGATGTGTGAAGTCACAGTGAAACTTCAGCGTCTCTGGAATAAAAATACGTCTTTATTATTTGAATGCATTTTCAAGTTTTGATCCTTAAGAAGATATGTCTTTTAGCAATGAAAAGTGCTCTATAAATGAAATTTATTATTATTACTATTTTTATTATTATTATTATTATTATTATTATAATATTTGTTTTTATTTCAATATAGTTTTAGTTCTCTTTTTAAGGAGCTCTGCAAAGAAACAGGTCAACTTTGGCCTGTCTAATGAATATGTTCATATTTCAGAATAGTTCAGAGTGAGTTCTGGTCTCTTGTATTAATCTCCTCATGGATCCTGGTCAATGATGTCGTGTTGTTGGTTGCTCAGCAACAGAGTGATGGTGAGCGCTGACAGACCCTCGGCCTGAACGGCCCTTTAGGTTCTCCGACCGCTCCCAGTTGTGATCAATCCTCTGTCGTCTGTTTGACTTCTGTCTCTGCTTCTCTCCACAGAACGCTCATTTTAACAACATGCTGAACTCTTTCGATGCTGATGCTCGATTCAAGGTTTTCACTCAACAGATTTCTGTCCTGCTGCTTGATGTGATGTTCACGTTTGCTGTAGTTGCCTCCTGTTCCTGTGTTTAACTAAACTTGTGTTTGATAGAACTGCAGACGTCCTTCTGTCTCTGTCTTCCTCGCTTCTTCTTATTCATGTCAGCTTCTTTCTGCTTCGTCTTTTCACTCTGTCAATCTCCTGTGTTTCTTTTTCTGCACCTTGTGGCTAAAATTAAATGTACTGCATCTTCCTCCCTGAACCAAATCACTCGTCATCCTGCTCCTGCTCCTCCTCTTCCTCTTCCTCCTCCTGCTCCTCGTCCTCCTCTTCCTCCTCATCTTCCTCTTCCTCCTCCTCTTCCTCCTCCTCCTCCTCCCCCTCGTCTTCCTTTTCCTTCTCCTCCTCCTCTTCCTCCTCATCTTCCTCCTCATCTTCCTCTTCCTCCTCCTGCTCCTCGTCCTCCTCGTCCTCCTCCCCCTCGTCTTCCTCTTCCTCCTCCTCCTCCTCTTCCTCCCCCTCATCTTCCTCTTCCTCCTCCTGCTCCTCGTCCTCCTCTTCCTCCTCCTGCTCTTCGTCCTCCTCCCCCTCTTCCTCCCCCTCATCTTCCTCCTCCTCGTCCTCCTCGTCCTCCTCCTGCTCCTCGTCCTCCTCGTCCTCCTCGTCCTCGTCTTCCTCTTCCTCCTCCTCCTCCTCTTCCTCCCCCTCATCTTCCTCTTCCTCCTCCTGCTCCTCGTCCTCCTCTTCCTCCTCATCTTCCTCTTCCTCCTCCTGCTCCTCGTCCTCCTCGTCCTCCTCGTCCTCCTCCCCCTCGTCTTCCTCTTTCTCCTCCTCCTCCTCTTCCTCCCCCTCATCTTCCTCCTCCTCCTCCTCCTCCCCCTCCTCCTCCTCTTCCTCCCCCTCCTCCTCCTCCTCCTCCTCCTCCCCCTCCTCCTCCTCTTCGCTCCCCTGCGAACTGGTTTGATATCGAGTCATCTTGTTTTCCAGGTGAATGGGAAGGAGCTGACGCGCCTCTCTGGGGATCCCACTCTGGACATACGAGACCCCATACTGTCCAACATCCTGCGGCGCGGCGCTCGCCGGCGGGCCGGTCTGGCCGCAGCTCCCGGAGGGTTCGTGCCAGTGACCATGGGCGTGGCCGACTGTGTGGACAGCTGCACGCAGACAGACATCAGCTTCCAGCATATGTTGACGTTGGGCAGGAGCAGCCAGCATCCCTGTGGAGCTCCGCCCCCACCCGACCCGCCGCCCTCCCCTCCGCTGCCGCCGCTGCTGGAGCCGGATCTGCTCGATGAACTGTGAGTGGGAGAAGCTTCTCCAACTGTCAGACCAGAACTCGTCTGGCGTTTGGGTTCAGTCCAAACTATTCTGTTTCCACACATTCTAAGTTTCTCCAACTGTGTCCTGACTGTTCTCGTCCTCAGCTTCATCGAGCCGGTTTACTACGACCCCACGGACTACTTCGACATCACTCAGCATGAGGTGGACCGGCAGGACGAGCTGGAATACGAGGTGAGAGCCCGTTAGTGACTCAGACTCTGCTGCAGACGATGACGTCCTCTGAACGTCTCTCTCTTCTCTCCGCCGGCACCAGGAGGTGGAGCTGTGTAAGTCCCGTCAGCAGGACAAACTGGGCCTGACGGTGTGTTACAGAACCGACGAGGAGGAGGACCTGGGCATCTACGTGGGAGAGGTGAAGAAAGTCATGTGGAATCATACTGCCAAACACACTGCTTCTCTGAAATAAGTCCTTCTACATTGATTCATACTTTGCAGGTGAACCCGAACAGTATCGCTGCAGTAGATGGTCGCATCCGCAAAGGAGACAGAATATTACAGGTACAGGTCCCAGCAGTCCTTATGGATCAGATACTGTAGTGTCTAACTCTTCTTCAACAAATCTCTCATTGTACCAATGAACCAATGACACAGACGTCTTGGATGACCTCTGACCCAGCGCAGAGCGGGAGTCACTTTTAATACACACTTACTGCAAATAGTGCCGCATTTATTCTGAATTCTTTCATAAGTGCTTGAATATCATTTCACCCCTGCTACTAAAGGGAAGAGAGGTTTTATTTTTCAGTGTTGGAATTCTAAAGAAAAACCATTTCCTGACGTTAGTGATGTAATTGAATCCAGCGTCTCACATGATCTGACTCCTGTTTCTGTGTCAGATCAACGGAGTGGACGTCCAGGACCGAGAGGAGGCGGTGTGGATCCTCACCAGAGAGGACAGCACCAACGTGTCCCTGCTGCTGGCCCGACCCGAGATGGAGGTGAGGGAAGTGGATCCTCGGTGTTCAGGGATCGGTCTGAATACTGGCCTCCTCTTTTCATTACTTTACATTCCTGGATGTATGACGCTAGTCCTCCACATTAACATTCAGACTGTACAGAAGCAGACAGATGATACAGTGGAGAGAGAAGGTGAGGAGGCACATGATGGGAACACAGATAACGTGAAGAACCAGGCGAAGACAAATGGAGCTTGTACTCACGCCGCTGATGTGGCGGCGCTTTGTTTCCCTCAAGGTCACGTCTCTGCAGACGAGGGCGTAGAGACACACGACGGCCTTCAACTCACTCCTGCAAAATATGCTGTTAACAACATAAGTTGACATGTCGAACCCAAGACATTGCTTTTCATCGCACAACATTGTTAAAAAAGAAAAGAAAAGAGAATTCTGCAGATGGAGAGAAAACAGACAAAGATCTGTAGGCTGGGTCTGCACAGACGGAGCCAGAGGGCAGATTTCAAAGGATCTCATTAAAATGGTCCAAGTCAAAGGTGCACACACACACACACACACACACACACACACACACACACACACACACACACACACACACACACACACACACACACACACACACACACACACACACATCCTTGTTTTAGGAGAGCGGAGCGCAGGTTTCACCGCCTGTGAACGAGATTTACGTTGCCAAGGTTCCACATTAAGATTCCAGTGAGCAGACGGAGAATCATCAGAGGGAAAAATGCACGAGTGGAGATTAAAGCTTGATCTGTTGCCTCGAGGGAGGACGGGGAGAGAACCGAAGGGCTTGTGGAAGAATAGGAATGAAGAAAGACAATAATCAATACTTCCCATCTCGCAGTCTGTGTGTAATTCACATTCAATCAAACCAATTAGCAGAAGATAAAATGCAGATCTGTGAGTGAAGGGTTTTTCTTATCTGAGCACAAGTATTTACATTTCATTTGATCAGCGGAATCAAATCAAAACAGAAAAGTAAATTAAAAAATAAATGATAAATAAATAAATAAGTAACATTAGAGACAACAACAAATATCAAACACTATTATTCATCTTCAAAGATCTGATCTCTCTGGCAGTTTCACGGTCTAATACCAAAAACTATGAAACTAGTCATCGCCATCAGGTAGATGTTAAACAAAGTTACTGTTTCTTACTCACAGTTAATTCACCGAAACTAAAAACTATTTCTTTTTCAACATGATAATAAAATCACACACTGCTCTGACGCCATCTAGTGGCAGAGATGAATACTACTGTCTACTAGGACACATGAACACATGAACACATGAACACATGAAAACATGAAAACTGCTTTAAACAGTAGTTTCTCAGCAGCAGTGGATCAAATGAATCAGTTGAATGAAAAGACGTCACTCGTCCTGATGAACCCACAGAGATTAAAGCTCTATGACGCTTTTCTGTGTCGTTCAGCTCCTTGTTTCTTATTTTCAAACCTGTTACTTGACAATGTTCTAAACTTAAAGTTATAAAGCAGGTGGTGAACAAAGATGAGCATTAAGATCCAGAACAGAGCTAAAGTGAGAGTGAACATTGGAATCATATTCATCAGATGAACACTGTTGTGTTCCTCCTGCTCCCAGGGACAGGTCATGGGACCCTCCCCCGTCTGCACAGGAGACATGGAGTCAGGGGACATCTGTGTGTCTTCTTCTGTCTCCTTGTAGTCGATTGAATCCCAACACGTATTAACAGTCACTTCAAACGGAGGCTCTGGAGATATCAAGATATTGTCTTTATCAATAGCACTAATACAAAGTTTCCTTGTGTTCTGTTCTCCTCAACCTTAAACTCGCCTGCCACCTTTACCTTTCAGAATGACAACCAGCTGGACCCAGATGAGCTGGACGACCTGGAGCCGCTGGACAACGCCGTCCACCTGCCCAGCAGCCACAGAGTGCGGAGCAGCTCCGTCCTCGGGGCTGGAGCAGGCGGTGTCGCGGGTGGAGCTCTGCTCGGTGGTCACTGTCGCTCAATCAGCAGGGACTCACCTGATCTGCTCCAGACGGTGCTGAGCAACAGCCAGGAGCTGGACAGTGGTGTGGGCCGTACGGATGAAAGCACTCGGTACGAGGAGTCGTCCGAACACGACCTGCTGGGAGACGACCACACCAGCGCCTCCAACACAAACGCCACCAACACACCCGGCAGCATGCGCAAGTTCCTGTCTGGTAGGAGCGACACGCCGCCCCTGTTGCACTCCCAGGACCTGCAGTTCAGCACCGACTCCCTCCTGGGGCTGGACTGTGCTCATGGTGGAGGGCTGGAGCAGCTGGAGAGGACCTACATGTCCGATCCTGTGAGGATGATGATGCCGGGGTTGACTGAGGAGGAGTGCGAGAGGTACAAAGAGCTGCTAGAAATCAAGTGTTACTACGAGAAGAACGGCAACGCAATGCTGCTGCTGGGAGGCCAGGACGAAGGGGGTGTCCCGCTGGACGTGAACCGGAACGAGAGCCTGACGCAGCATGAGATGGCTCTTCTGGAGGAGGAACTGCGCCACTTGGAGTTCAAGTGTCGCAACATCCTGAGGGCGCAGAAGATGCAGCAGCTGAGGGAGCGATGTCTGAAGGCGTGGCCTCTCGAGGACAAGAACGGAGCAGGAGCAGGAGTTGGAGTCGGTGCTGGACGCTTGGACATTAGTGCTTCGGTCACTGAGGAATCCTGTCGCCACGCGTTGTCAGATATCAACGAGCTCCCAGAGAGGGAGCGCTCAGACAAGGACAGTACGAGTGCCTACAACACTGGAGGGGAGAGTTGCAGGAGCACTCCTCTGGTCAACGAACAGTACCCATCACCCTCCACTCAGAGTCTGGAGCGAGGAGAGTCGCTTTGTTCCGCAGGTTTACAGTTTCCAACCTCCACGAGGCAGAGAGAGAGGGGAACCAGGACCGAAAGAGGGGACGGGGTCCAATCAAACCTGAACCAACCCAACTCTCAATGTCAGCGAAGAGCAGCGGAGCCTAAGACATCCAGCCCTGGTGCTAAGGTCAGGTCCCTGTCCCGGGACGGAGGAACCAGGAGGGGCTCAGATGGCGGAGTGAGACGTAACCCTAAAGCCAACGGGTCAGCAGAGAGGACCGGTGGGCGCAGTGCAGAAAACAGCCCCTACCTGTCCCGTCGCCAAACTGAATCAAAGCCGCCTCCGCGCTACCTGAGCTGCATGCAGCTGAGGTCTCCCTCCGCCTGTGAGCAGCTCGGTGGCCTCAGAGAGACCCGAGAGGTCGGCATGGAGACCGGAGGGGATGCCAGCCCCATGAGTTTGGGAAGCACGTGCAAGGGAGTTGCCCAGGTCCCGGGCCCCGTACCGGTACCCCTGTCCCCCTCACTGATGCCCGCCTCCCCTCGTATGGAGTGGAAGGTGAAGATCCGCAGTGATGGCTCGCGGTACGTGGCCAAGCGGCCCGTGAGGGATCGCCTCCTGAAGGCTCGCGCCATGAAGATCAGGGAAGAGCGCAGCGGCATGACGACGGACGACGACGCTGTGAGCGAAATGAAGATGGGCCGCTACTGGAGCAAAGAGGAGCGCAAGCAGCAGCTGCAGAAGGCCCGCGAGCAGCGGCGGCGCAGGGAGTTCATGATGCAGAGTCGCCTCGACTGTCTGAGAGAGCGGGAGAGGGAGCAGGGCGGCGGTGGTCCGCAGGAGGCGACACCCCCGCAGGAGACCAACTCCATCCTGGAGCTTTGCCACCGCAGGAGCATGAAGAAGCGCAGTCGCAGAATCCTGGACAACTGGATCACTATTCAGGAGCTGCTGGCTCATGGGAGCAGGTCTGCCGACGGGAAGAAAGTGTACAACCCGCTGTTATCTGTCACCACCGTCTGAGACCTTGTGACGTGGCAGATGGAGAGAGAAGGACGTGACATGATGTTTGAACACAATCTCCCTTCGGCAGCACGGGTCAGTGATGGGAACTCAAAGGAACGACTTTAGGCCCAAACCTGAACTGTTGAGATGGGAGAAGACGGTCGTCTCGACGTTAACAATCCTCTCGCTTTACATTCGTCTGTTTCATGGTCCAACGGACCCAAACCACGATTTTCGCGATGCTTCGCATCTCACGTGTGAAAAAGACACGTCGCCATTCGTGACCGGTCAAGTTACGTGAAGGACAGATGCTGGGAGAGATGGCGCCACCTACTGTTTGTGATCTCTGCAGCAGGCCTCCGTCACGTTGACGAATGACGGAAGGAAAATCCACTGATGTGCCATGAAGCTGTTTGTGTCAACGCAGGACGTTTGTCTTGTTCATGTCGTCGAGACATTCTCTTCGTTCCTGTCGTGTTCGTCTTCAAAAGCTTCTTTTGTTCTGAAATCAGACACAATCATCAGAACGTCTTTTTGATATGAATGAGCGGTGCCTTCCTCCGGCAGGTTCGACTGTACAGCACAATTTGACAGTTTTTTTTAAAGAAAAGCACATTGTATCATACGAAGCACAGAAATCATTTGATTTTGTTTCACAAGACAAAATATCAAAGTCCTGTTTATCCACTTCAGGTCTTTTCCAGATCGATACGTTTTGATCAGTTTGATGTTTAATTTATTTAAATGCCGACTGTGATCGAGGCTGTTTCACAGAAAATGATGATTATTCTTCGCTTCAAGACATCTACTGTACATCTACTGTACTATTTCATTCATGACTTGTTTGATTTCCAAATGCGACTTTTTAATTCTTTGCTCTCAGAATCGACCACTGGATCATAATCCAACAAGAACAATGACAGTCTGACGTGTCTGAGTTATAAACAGCTGATTAATTAATTTGGCTCACCTGCATGTTTTGATGTCTTCACCCTCATGTACTTCATCATTCTGTAGTCGTGAATGTTTCTATGATCTGCTCATAGCATAGAGAAAAAAACCTGTGGTATTCTTCTTGTTTGTTGAGTGTTGTGATGTCGTGTCGGCCATTTTGCAGTGAAAAGCTTTTCTAAAATAAATGCTGTGATCATAAAAACTGTGTCGCGTTTCAAACTTTTAATAACTCAGAGAAATTAAATCCAGTTTGAGAAAGGAACGAGTCGACCTGTCCTGAACAATTCTAAACCTTTATTTTTCTAACAAGAGTGAAAAGAAACAAAGGCAACATTAAAATGAAAAGTTTATACACAAACTCACGACAACTGTGTGTCTGCAATATCAATAATAATATTAATAATAATAATAATAATTTGAACCCAGAAAACAAAATAATCTGTGACAAAGTGAGTTACAGTGAAGTTACCTTAATCTGAAAAGAGAGAGAATGAGGGAGGAGAAGAAGAACAGACGGAGTCAAAAGGAAAAGAGCTTAAAAAATAAAAGGTGGAGGAAAGAGGAGGTGAGAGAACCGAGAGGTACAGGTATCCATTTTGGGAAAGTAGCACCAAAAACATTAATGCCTGTTTATAACACTTCCCCAAAATTTACTCAGATTATTCCAAAAAATGCATATCCCCTGGAAACGGCATCAAACACAGGAGATTCAATACAACTAAAAAAATACAAGTGTAACCACGGCGCTGTTCTACGATCAGCTGCTGGACCTCCGCGTCGGAACGCCACCGTCTGAACAAGACAATCGGAACATTACGTCTGAAGTAACGTAGCTTATCCAACAGACTCTTAATACAAGTGGGATAACGTGAGCACACTGACCGACCTCCGAGACAAAGTCTAGACCTACGTTCTGACCCACATCGGCCCGACAGTCTCAACATGTTCACAGGGAGGAGGAGGATGAGGAGGAGGAGGAGGACGACGAGGAGGACGAGGACGAGGAGGACGAGGAGGAGGAGGACGAGGAGGACGAGGAGGTCTGGGTCGGAACAAAGAGAGGCGTCTGAGTCATGGATGAAGACGAAGGAGTGTAGAAGAAGATTCGTCGTCGCTCTGTGATGGATGAGAGGGGTGTGGGGGGAGGGGGGGGATGTCCTGCATTTTTCTATAGGTTGACACTGTTTTCTGGCACAGAAAGCTCCGCCCCTTCTGCTCCTCCAACCAATCGGGTTACACACAGAGCTCCGGCGTCGACTGCATCACAAAATCTGTCAAAGGAACAAAACAAAAAACGTTTTCACAAATTTACAGAAAATCAAAAGAACAAACTTTTTTTTAAGAAAAACTTGAATAAAAAATGTTCTAATCTGTTTATTCATAAATATCTTTGAAATCTTCTATCTTTTAATATTTAATTTTTCTATATTTTATCTGTATCCTTCTCTCATCTCATTTGTTATTTATTTTCTATTTACATGCCTTTGGTGTGTCCTCATTCTAAATTTATGAGATTTACAACAGCATTTCATCAGTTCTTACATAAAGTTGTTTGCTGTGTAGGTGTTCTGTTTTTTTTTTCTGCGGGGCAGTTAAGTGGGGGGAGGGTCTGTGGCTGAGGGGGCAGGTAAGTGGGGGGAGGGGCGGTTACGTCTGGGTGGGTGTGAACTAGGTGGGGGGAGGGGCTGTGGATGAGGGGGCAGGTAAGTGGGGGAGGGGTAGTTACCTCTGGGTGGGTGTGGGCAGGTTGGTGGGGGGAGGGGCTGTGGCTGAGGGGGCAGGTTTTCTTTGACTCTGAGGCGTCCAGTGACCTTTCACCTGCCCCCTCCCCCCCGCCACCCCTGTGACCCTTCCTCTTCCGTTTCGAGTCCTTGACTCGGCTTCGGCTGCTTCGTCTCTGCTCCTCCAGCTCGATCTGAGGAAGACGAAGATGAGATGAAACTATAAATACAAACTTATTTCTGAATCAAAAACCGAGACAACAATTTTCATTAGGATGACGGTAAAGAAAAATAAATGAAATCCAATAATCTCTTCACCGACCTGAATGAGTGTGTGCAGAGTTTCTCTGGGTGGGAGGGAGAACGCCTGGAGAACCCGGTGGATGACGTGCGTCTGGTCCAGAGACACTTCCAGCAGATCTCCCTCCAGCTGCAGCTGCTCCAGCTGGACCCAGGTCTCCTGGGACAGATCCACCACCTGCCCCTTCAGAACCGGCAGCAGGGGCAGCAGAGAGCTCACACCTGCAGAGACGAGGGTCAGAGAGACGAGGGTCAGAGAGACGAGGGTCAGAGACGAGGGTCAGAGAGACGAGGGTCAGAGACGAGGGTCAGAGACGAGGGTCAGAGAGACGAAGGTCAGAGAGACAAGGGTCAGAGACGAGGGTCAGAGACGAGGGTCAGAGAGACGAAGGTCAGAGAGACAAGGGTCAGAGACGAGGGTCAGAGACGAGGGTCAGAGAGACAAGGGTCAGAGACGAGGGTCAGAGAGACGAAGGTCAGAGACGAGGGTCAGAGAGACGAGGGTCAGAGAGACGAGGGTCAGAGAGACGAAGGTCAGAGAGACGAAGGTCAGAGAGACGAGGGTCAGAGAGACGAGGGTCAGAGAGACGAAGGTCAGAGAGACGAAGGTCAGAGAGACGAGGGTCCGAGACGAGGGTCAGAGAGACGAGGGTCCGAGACGAGGGTCAGAGAGACGAGGGTCAGAGAGACGAGGGTCCGAGACGAGGGTCAGAGAGACGCGGGTCAGAGAGACGAGGGTCAGAGAGACGCGGGTCAGAGAGACGAGGGTCAGAGAGACGAGGGTCAGAGAGACGAAGGTCAGAGAGACGAAGGTCAGAGAGACGAGGGTCCGAGACGAGGGTCAGAGAGACGAGGGTCCGAGACGAGGGTCAGTGAGACGAAGGTCAGAGAGACGAGGGTCAGAGAGACGAAGGTCAGAGAGACGAGGGTCAGAGACGAGGGTCAGAGACGAGGGTCAGAGAGACGAAGGTCAGAGAGACAAGGGTCAGAGACGAGGGTCAGAGACGAGGGTCAGAGACGAGGGTCAGAGAGACGAAGGTCAGAGAGACAAGGGTCAGAGACGAGGGTCAGAGACGAGGGTCAGAGAGACGAGGGTCAGAGAGACGAAGGTCAGAGAGACAAGGGTCAGAGACGAGGGTCAGAGACGAGGGTCAGAGAGACAAGGGTCAGAGACGAGGGTCAGAGAGACGAAGGTCAGAGAGAAGAGGGTCAGAGACGAAGGTCACAGACGAGGGTCAGACACATCTGCTCGTGGGAGTGAAGGACGTTTAGAGACGAACTCACTGACTCACCTGTAACATTCCCCTTTCTGCTGACGCCGTTTTCACATCCAGCCTGTTGGACACAAGTTATAAAATGATTAGATTAGTCTGTATATATTTTAATAATGAACCAGAGAAAGAATAACATTGTTTGACCTGAGTGCCGTTAGTTTCCTTGGTTTTCTTCTTGGGTGAGTTATCGTCCGTCAGGTCGATGACTCCGTCTTCTCCTTCTCCACCCTCCGAGTCGGACAGAACGATGACGGAGCTCCTCTCCGTCTCCTTTCCCACTCCCTCTTCCCGTTTCTCTGCCGCGTCACGACGGAGTGTCTCTTTGAGTTCCTGTAGCGTCTGAAGCGCCCGCTGCAGCTCGGGCGTCTCCAGCGCCTCTTTGGCTCGGCCCTGCCAGGTGATGGCCCGTTCTGTGAGGCACTGCAGGGCCTCGCCCTCTGGCAGACGCACCGGCAGCCTCTGCAGGGCCACGAGCAGCGCCAGGATGGTCTCCAGGCGCGGACGCCGCGACCGCTGGCACCGCGGACACAAGAAGCGTGAGTCCCAGTCCCACCAGCAGAGTGGGTTAGTCGGCGCTCCAGAGGCGGGGAGCAGGGAGGGGAATGGAACGCAGCCACCGTGGAACCAGTCCTTACAGAGGTGGCAGCGGAGCTGCGGGGCGCGAGGCGGCGCGGCGCACACACACACCGACTGAGCAGAGGAGCCGCCGCCATTCTCCTTCACAGAGTTCTCTGAGCGGCCGGACGAGTCTGTCTCCATGCGGTCGTCCCACCTCCCGTTCTCCTTGTTCTCCTTGTGACCCGCGGCGCGAAGTCCAGATTTACACATGTTGGATTTTTGTAGCCTCAGCAGCGCCTCCTTCTCCTGGTGCTCGCCTTCCTTGAACGCCACCACCTGGTGACAAGGCGAACATCAGGTGTTTAGACATCGCAGAGCGATTATAAAAACACAGACAGAGACGTGATCGGTGAAACTCACGATGGCTGCCGGATCCCTCAGGTCCTGAGCCGAGAGGCCCAGAGTGTTGGTGTCAGAGTCTTCTAATAAATCGTCCAACGCCTCTGTCCCGTCTCGACGCTCTCGCCTCTTTGCACACGGACATAAGACCTGCAACGACAAACACTGGAGTCAAACTTCTGCTCCCGTGATGGATTCCTTAGTCAGAGTGATAACAGGTTGTGTTTTTCACCTCCAGCAGACTGTGCTGGCTGCTCTTCTTCAGGAAGGTCTTGGTGGCCTTGTCCCTCCAGGAGTGGGCGCTGGCCACCTGCAGCTCCAGCTGCCTCAGCTCCTCCATGAAGACGGGCAGGTCCCTCCCGATGGCCACCAACCCCTCCAGGTCGTCCAGACACGGGTAGTGCTCCCCGTTCTGCAACAGACGCGAGGCACGGTGGGTTTTACATCTGAAGTCAATTCAATTGAGCCACAAGAAGAGAGAAAACTGGGATTAAGTTTTTTTTACCTGGATTTCCTCCAGGTCCGTGACCCAGGCCCGTGCTCGTGTGAGGCAGCACTGCAGAGCCAGGATGTTGGGAAGCTTGACGGGGATGAGCTGGGCCTCGTTCACTATCGCCTCCAGGGTGGAGAGAGGGTGTTTCTGCCTGGAAGTATTTGAAGAAACAGGATCTACAGGTTGTGAAATCCGTACATTCCCTGCCGCAGGTGAACAACAGAGAACCACACGTGACGTGTCAGACGTACCTCTGCTCTAGGCAGATCTGAGCCTTCTCCTCCCAACGCTCTGCGATGGTGAGCAGCTCCTGAAGCTCCGCCATGGCAGTTTCCACGGAGACGCTCTGGGGCACGTTGCAGCCCGCTTGCATCAGGTTCCTCAGCACGTCCAGCGTCACCTCCTGCCGGCCGCCTCCCTCCGTGCCCAGGGTGCACCTCACCTCTGCCAGCCAGTGGCCCTGCTCCTTCAGGCCTCGGAGAGAATCGCACTCCGGCACCACGACGGGCAGCTTGCCGCCCTCGTCCAACAGCGTCTGCAGCTGCTCGGGCGGCGGAGAGTCCCTCCTCCAGTCCCGGTCACTGACCAGGGCCTGAGCCTGGCGCTGGAAATCCTCCACCGTCTGAAGAACCGCCTGGAAGATCACAAGTTGAAGAGGTCAAATGTAGGTCTTTTATAATTGTATAGAATTAAAAATAAAAGCTTGTTTGTTTAGTGAGTAACTTCTCACCTGCACTTCCTCCAGCTTCATCATCACACAGGGCAGATTGTTCATCGTCTCCACCAAAGACTTCAGCTCGGCCAGACTCATCTTATTCTCCCTGAAAGACGACGAGATGTCAGAACATGAAGCTGAACACAGAGTGAACGTGATCGGCGTTGTGTTTCCTTCCTACCGTGTCGTTGAGTCATCGAGGAGCTCGCCACTCGTCTGCCGGCAGCGCTCGATGTCTTTAAGAACTTTGTTGAGTTTCCGGAGAAGTTCGTTGTCTGGAAACTTCTTTTCTGCCGCTTCGGTCTTCAGCGTCTCCAGGTCATCAATACCTGCAAATTCAAGAAGTTTTTGAGTCTCGCAATGTTCTATTAAATTCACAACGTGATGTTGAAACCATGTGGAAGGGATTTCATTTCTCACCTATCTTGTTTCCCTCTTCTTGCTCCAGAGCTTCTTTCACTCTGTTGGCCCACGAATCAAAAGACTCCGATCGGACCTTCAATCGGTGCAGCATGGCCAACAACTCATCCAGGGTGTATCTGTACCTGAGACGTGACACGATGACAAAAAAACATGGATTCAATAAAACTGAAAATTACACTGTGACACATTATATCATGCAGAGTAGCCTGGCGTAGACAAACTGATACTCAAAAGCATAGTAGTCTGGAACCTCTCAGTTCATTTTTGATTTCCAAGAGGCATTGTCATGTGACGTCTGTTGAGTGTGGTGTTGTCAACATTTAAAAATATCAGGTAATTTTAGTCAAATGCTTGTTCATCTGCGGCAGGATTAAGTGATTTCCTTCCCTAACTCTGGAGGGAAATCCCTTCCCATTGGAGGAGACCCAAACAGTCTGAGAGAGCATTTCCCAGAATCCACCTGGGTCCCGGGCTCTGACACAGAGCTACACAAACAGGTGAATACCTGAGGTAGAGTTTTTCCGTGGGGCAGTTGCACAGATCCTGAGTGTGGTAGAGACACACCAGGCGCTCGGGGCACTTGGAACAGGCCAGAGCCGAGAGGAAACACGTGGTCTTGCATTTATCACATTGTCTCTCGTCGTCAGGCAGCAGCTCGAATGCCTCACGCTCAGCCTCTGTGATGCCCTGTGAAAAAAACACACGTTACACAAATTATTATTATTATTCACTTACACAGATAAGATGAATGAATATTTAAGTTCCACTACAGTATCTCACCCTCTCCATCAGACCCTTCCGAAGCTTCCTCTCCTCCTGAACGATGATGAACATCTCCCGGTGCGTAGCCGCAGCCAGGTTCAGATCCAGTTTCTCGGGGCTGGCGGCCATTTTACAGGTGAGCTCCTCGTGGGAGAAGACACAATATCTCCGGAGGCGTCGGTAGTGCTCGATACAGGAGCGGCCAGCAGGAAGCTGAGAGAGAGAGAGAGAGAGAGAGAGGGGCGAATATCATCATCTGAACGATGTGACACAACGACCTGAGACAGACGGACGCAGACGAACAGACTCACCCAGTCCGCAGTGCAGAAGTTCACCGCTTCTGCAAAGTTGTAACCCTGGTTGAAGCCGCTGTGATAGGCTCTGGGGAAGGTTATGACGAACTCACCAGCGCACTGGTTGGTGCGCACGACCTGCAGATCAGAAACAAGGAGGTGGTGAGAAAAGCTTTTAAAACTTAAATCATATTTCTGCCACGTGCATGTGTGTGTGTGTGTACGTGTGTCAGCGAGACGGACCGGGACACCGTGAGACATGAGGATGTTGGGGTTCATGATGGTGACGAGTTGGTGCAGCAGGTCGGGCTGGAACTCAAACAGCTCTGGCGTCAGCTTCTTCATCACCTCCTCCAGTCGTTCCGCGGCCACAGAGGGAACTCCGTACCACGTCTTGGGTTCTCCCCTGGAGATGACGGACACATGGGAACAGAGAGACGGTCGAGGTTCGTTATTACCTGCTCAGATAATCTCAGCTCCAAAACACAACAAGCAGCAGCATTCTGTACCAGTGCAGGTAGTTGATGGAGTAGCTCCAGTGATCCTCGATGTGCCAGCAGAAGGCGGAGAACACCATGCCGACGTACAGCCACGGCACCTTCATACCGGAGATGTCTCCGTTGATGTGGCACAGGAGCGACTGTTCCAGCACCGGCATCACATTCAGGTTCCAGCCACTGCGAGCATATTCCTGACAAACGAGGAGAGAGGGAGACAAAGTTCTGAGCCATTCTCAACGTTTCCATACGTTTATTTATTCGTGGCCATTGCCACAATGATAACACTGACCGTCAAATATTGTTTCCCTCACAACACTTCCTGTTCCATAGAGAGTGGGGAAGTGAGATCTGATCTCAGGTTGAACGTCACCACCAGGTCTGATCAGTCATATATTGAATCTGAGTAGGACCTGGTTGGTGGTTGCTTTGTGCACATTATAATTTATTTTATAAATGTACCTGTGGAGGACTTGAGGTAGTTTTCATCTTGTGAACTAAAGCTCTCACTCATTTCATGTCCAGAGCAGAAAACAACAATGTCCTGAACAAACCTCCTCTTCCTTTGTGAGCTTCCTCTGACCGTTGTTCATCGGGAAACCACTGCCAAACTCTTTGGAGTGTATGTCGGCTCCGTACTCAACGGTCACGTCTTCCTCGATGCTGCCGACCAGCCTCCAGAACTCCCTCTCCACCAACTCAGTGGGAACCATCTGCACCGGAGAACAAGAGTCACTCACGTCATCAGCTGTAAGAGCAGAGACAAGCTTCGTAACGAACAGGTGAAGCTGCTCTTACATGGACCGGCATGTTGAAGTAATCTGCTTTGAAGGCGTCGGCCATTTCCCCAAAGCTCTGCAGAGTGTACTCGCGTGTCGCTTGTTCAAAGCCAAACGCTTCTGCCGGCTTCTTGCATTCCTGAGTGAGAAAATCCAACAGACAACGTGTTGTGCGTTCGGAAGAAACCAAACAGAGTGTTCCTTGAATATTACAGTCACAGAGGAGCAATAATAAACCTCCTCACTTACCTCTGCCACACACTTGGGACATCGCCAGTTGCCTTTGGGGGCGTCGGTGAGTGGGGGCAGGAGACAGTAGATGTGGTAGTTATCATCACAGCCGTCACACAGCAGCAGTTTCTCATCGTCGTCTCCGCGACCACACATCCGACACACAAAGGAATCCACCTTTAGAAAAAAGAGAGAAGTAGAAACTGTAGGTTCCAGAGGTTTGAGACGGAGTCGTGACGGTGAAGATAAATAAACAGATAAATAAAATCATTTGACCTGATATGGAGATTTATAATAAACATGAGCAACTCGTCATTCTTCTCGTCTACTTACACACTGCGGGTTGTTGAGGTTGCGTCGGAGCCTCATGGTCATCTTGGTGCAAGGTTTATCTGCATCATTTTCCTCCTCCTCAGTGCCTTTGCCATTCTCTGGTTCTTCTTTCTTCACCTCTGTTTTGACGGTGATGCTGGCTGGTGCCGGCGGCGGACTGGATGTTTCCCCTTCGCTCAGCTTCTCCTGAGGCTCCGGCGGCTCAGCTTTGACTGAGGCGTCAGTGGGCGCCGCCGACACGTCCTCTTTGATGGTAACAGTCTGAGGCAGCTCGTCTGAAACAACAAGAGCATTCGACTCTGTCATATCTTTACAGAGTTATATTTATCTAAACTGATAAAAAAGTCAATGCCCACAATTTATTCCATTTTTTTTTTATTTACTTGCTTCGTTAGTTGCTTCTCAATGTTTCTCCTCGTTACTGATGACAAACTAAGATTCCTTTAAAGGAAACACGTTCTGCTTGTTCAGTTTTTCTCTTTACTCCAGTGAGTTTATGTTTTTTGTGAATGTGCAAACTTAAAAAGCAGAAAGTAAAGGGAGCTCCTCCCTCCGACAGGAAACACTGACGCTCCTAATCGCCTTGTCAGTCGTCCTGACGATACTTGGTGACATCACCATTTTTACGGAAGGGCATAAAGCCAGCCCCCGACAAAACCAGGTACAGTGAGAGCAGAGGCCTACACGCGCTGGAAGCGGCTGACCAATAACAGAGTGGACCAGATGGCCAATCAGAGGAGACTGGTCTTCACTGGGAGGGAGGGGCCTGAAACTGATGTTTCCTGATCATTAGAGCATTTAACCTGAACACAAACAACATGTCAACTTTAACTGTACGTGTCTAAGAAGTTGGTAAACTGAGGTTTTGACCGCTCACCTTTCTTCCTCATGCCTTTATACCTGGCGACCAGACCGAGCCCCATCATCTTGGGCCCTGCGCCGTAGATCTGCAGCTTCTTCAACTCTGGGTTCTTCTCGATGTCTTCCTCTGTCGGTTCAGGCTGGAGGAGAGAAAACATCTTCGTCAACGAGGGAAAGACGGACGAAAATTACACTCAAACCACAAGCACACAGAGCGAAGCAGGTGGAGGCCAAACGCAGAACAACAGTCGGAACATCAGAGCAGAGCATCAGGGTTGTTGTAATACTGTACGTAAGACAGGAAGGAAATGTAAAACACAGGGAAAGTTCAAAGGTTAAGATCCAACACCAACACACACGCACAACCACCAGCTGGAGCAACCATTTGGTAGAGATAGAGATACAGTGAGAGATAGTGAGATACAATTAGAGATAGAGATACAGTTAGAGATAGAGATACAGTGAGATGGTTAGAGATAGAGTTAGAGATACAGTGAGATACAGTTAGAGATAGAGATACAGTTAGAGATAGAGATACAGTGAGATAGTTAGAGATAGAGTTAGAGATACAGTGAGATACAGTTAGAGATAGAGATACAGTTAGAGATAGAGATACAGTGAGAGATAGTGAGATACAATTAGAGATAGAGATACAGTTAGAGATAGAGATACAGTGAGATGCAGATACAATTAGAGATAGAGATACAGTGAGATACAGTTAGAGATAGAGATACAGTTAGAGATAGAGATACAGTTAGAGATAGAGATACAGTTAGAGATAGAGATACAGTGAGAGATAGTGAGATACAATTAGAGATAGAGATACAGTGAGATACAGTTAGAGATACAGTGAGATACAGTTAGAGATAGAGATACAGTGAGATACAGTAAGAGATACAGTGAGATACAGTAAGAGATAGAGATACAGTGAGAGATAGTGAGATACAATTAGAGATAGAGATACAGTTAGAGATAGAGATACAGTTAGAGATAGAGATACAGTGAGATGCAGATACAATTAGAGATAGAGATACAGTGAGATACAGTTAGAGATAGAGATACAGTGAGATACAGTTAGAGATAGAGATACAGTTAGAGATAGAGATACAGTTAGAGATAGAGATACAGTGAGAGATAGTGAGATACAATTAGAGATAGAGATACAGTGAGATACAGTTAGAGATACAGTGAGATACAGTTAGAGATAGAGATACAGTGAGATACAGTAAGAGATACAGTGAGATACAGTAAGAGATAGAGATACAGTGAGAGATAGTGAGATACAATTAGAGATAGAGATACAGTTAGAGATAGAGATACAGTGAGATACAGTTAGAGATAGAGTTAGAGATACAGTGAGATACAGTTAGAGATAGAGATACAGTTAGAGATAGAGATACAGTGAGAGATAGTGAGATACAATTAGAGATAGAGATACAGTTAGAGATAGAGATACAGTGAGATACAGATACAATTAGAGATAGAGATACAGTGAGATACAGTTAGAGATAGAGATACAGTGAGATACAGTTAGAGATAGAGATACAGTGAGATACAGTTAGAGATAGAGATACAGTTAGAGATAGAGATACAGTGAGATACAGTTAGAGATAGAGATACAGTGAGATACAGTTAGAGATAGAGATACAGTTAGATACAGTTAGTGTCGGATGACTAGGATTCCAGTTTGTATCAAATCTGGGTTAGTTTTCTTTGTTGGTTTGGATAAGTGAACCTGGTAATTTATACTACATCATCACAGTCATGTTTTGGAAATACTAAGATAAAAATAAAAACATAATTCAATAATTCGTATTTTTTTCCTTTCATGCCAAACATGTCGTTACACTGTAAAGTTTCTCTGCAGTTTCCCTTTGGAAATAAAAATCTCAATTCTGCAACATCATTTTAAATATTCTGTCATTTACAAAGGGATATGTTGAAACGTTTCATAGTATATTTAATTTAGCTTTTAGCAATGCACAGAAATGGATTGTAATTAAAAACATTTAGTCAGTTGTTTCCTCCATCCATCCATCGTCTACCGCTTTATCCATTTAAGGGTCACGGGGGGGCTGGAGCCAATCCCAGCTGACATTGGGCGAGAGGCGGGGTTCACCCTGGACAGGTCCCAGCCTATCACAGGGCCACATACAGAGACAAACAACCATTCACTCTCCCATTCACACCTATGCTCAATTTAGAGTCTCCAATGAACCTGACCCCATTCTGCATGTGTCTGGACTGTGGGAGGAAGATGGAGAACCCGGAGAGAACCCACGCATACAACGGGAGAACATGCAAACTCCCAGTTGTTTCCTGTTCCTGTCAAAAACTGGGTAATAGTAATGTTACATCACAGTTGATACTCACTGTGAATAAACACTGCTGTTTGCATAATCAAAGATTTAAAATGGTTGTGAGGCTTTTACATTGTCACACTGTCTCACGTTCTCGTGGCCTCATCCTCCTGCTGCTGGTTGGTCTCAGACTCAACAATAATTCAACCAGTTTTCATTCAGTCAATTAATCTCCAGCATCACAATCCATTAGTTTGTTTCCAACACGTTCACTGAATTTGATTATTGAATTATTTGTATGTGGTAATCAAATGTCAGTTTCACTATTATCTGTTAACATCTGGCCACAGCTCGTCAGACGTGACTGCACTCAGGTGTCGACTTCACTTTCAGTTGAACTAAAAAAGAACAAATAGCAGAACAACATTCACAGAAGTTCCATCTCTGAACCGTTTCTCTAAAGACATCTAGACCGATATCATGACTGAGCCTTTCTCAGAATCTATACCAGTGTTTGCTGATATGAAAACTTATTGTACAGAATAAACAATGCAGAAAAGATGTATACATTTTGTGTGAAAATATGTTTATTTTCTTAATTCACCTCATTTAACTGTATTTGTTTATGCTTATAAAAGCATCTTACGAATATTGTCAAAGTTCTTTTGTCCTTTATGACATATTTATATAGCAGCTGATAAATCAATATCGGAAATCTTTTGGCTCCTTAATATTGGAATCTTCCCCCAAAACTCTGACTCATGAGACTCTGGAAGTTTAGTTTAGTGCTTATCACCGTTCTTCATCTTCTGGGATCATAAACAAGTATGACCTGTATATGACCTGTTTATGATCCATGTTTTTACGACTCCCAATAATGAATACCCTCTGTCATCAGACTGGTTCTGAGATGAAACCTACAAGGTTCTTCTGTCCGAGTTCACCCAAAGAGAATATGCAGACACACGATTAGCTGCTGAAGTGAGGAGACAAGGCCAAACAGCAAAAGACAGACAGGCAGAATGACAGACACACAGAGAGACAGACGGCAGACAGACAGACAGCCCAGCAGCACGACCACAACTACAGAAAGTGCGTGAGTGAAAGAGCAAAAGCTCAAGTGCTCATCAACCAAACATCCAGATTAGAAACACGTTTGGTTTCTTCTAGAGCCTCCAGTGAACTTGGCATGGAATCTAAAACTGCCTACATTCATCAATTTAACTTATTTTTAATGTATAATAAACTAAATAAAAACAAGGCTGTGAAATGCCTTTGTCTAACATCAGACTTCCAGCTCCCATTTTGATAACAGATCTGGAGGCTGAAGAACAAACCTCTTGTATGAAAAAGAGAATTCTTTCTCTCTTTGTTCATTGTTCGGTCGAGAGATCAAAGTGCCGTATCATGGCAACATGTCTGCAACAGTCATGTGACCACCTCTGACACGTCAGGAGTTAATGGGAACGTTTTAGTGGTTAGTTCAAATAAAAGAGGCAGAGAGAGAATGGGGGGGCAGAGGGTGAGAGCTGATGGGCAGGAGAGGCAGTACCGCAGAGATGAGTGGAGAACCAGTGGAGAGAGGATGAGGGGTCAGATCCTCTGGACCCTGCAGGGGGAGACAACAACAGCAACAATAAACTAAGACAAGAGAGGAAGAGGGAGATGAGAGAGGAAGAGGGGGAGAACAGAGCCGGTGGTGGGAGGAAACATCACTGGTACACGTTACGAGACATGGGTCATATTAGATGTTGGCTATTATTATTAAGTCCACTAGTAAACTCTGTGGATCGAGATACTAACTTTTTTTTTTGCATTTTAGGGAAGTCAAGTGAAGTTTTTCATCTTTTAAGATTCGTATTGTTTTCACATCAGTCTGACAGAAATGTATGTTGTCAGAAAAGTATTGATACATTTCAATGTCTTCTGCTTCAAGTTGAAAAATTTAAGGTACATTAAATTCTACATGGAAAAACATGAAGCAGCACGTTGCCACTAACTGAAGTTCTGCTGGAGCACAAACATGTTTATATGAAATGGGGGCAGATCTGAAACAAAAATTAAATGAGGATCTTTTGGGGAATTCTGCGTTTGTGATTTAGTGATTCTGAAAACTCAGTTTGGTATCGTGATGCAGGACGACGGACCTGCGACACCTCGACCCTGCTGAGCTCTCATTCCTCTTCTAATGTAAAAATTGTATAATTTTAAATGTCATTATTATCCTGGATCCAACACTGGATCCTTTTCCAGGTTATCACAACTGGATACTTCAAATCTGCTGAACCATTAATTCTACAAGCTTCCTTCATATGTTATTTAATGCACTGAATTGTTATATTACTTAAAATAACTTGGTTACTTTTTAAGCGTCAATCATCTGATGACAGACTCAGTTATGTATCTAATTATTTAGCATATAAGTAGATATGCTAAACAAAAAAATGAAGTCCAGCATAAAAAATGAAAAACTGAAAAATCCACTTTCAAGCACAACATATTAAAAAGTATGATGAGGAGCAGGAGGGTCAATAAAAACCTTGAGGGGGGAAAGTGAAGCTTGTATGTAACAAGCATGAGATGACAGACCGTCGGCCGGTCAAGACATTTTGCCATTTACTGGCAAAAAGAAATATCAAGTGAAAACTTGTGGCTCATGACATGAACAGCCTGATGGAAGAAAGCGGAAGAAACAAAGCAGATAACAAAAGAAGCCGTGAAGCAGAATGAAGCGAAGCAGCAGGACAACGGAGCAGCAGCCGGGATGAATCACACGGACCTTCACTACAGTGGAACATGGATCAGAACACTCAGTTACACACCAGACGTCGTCTTCATACACACACACTGCGCGTACATGAGCGGCTTCACCTTTTATTAACCTCTAAGGATGAAAACTGTCACTGTTCACATGATTGACAGGCAGACATTTTCACTTCAGTCTTCTATGTTTGCTGTTTAGTCAAGACCACCTTCTCCTGTACGTGGTTTTAAATCCTGGGGGGAAAAATCTGAAGTTTTTCTTTTTCACTGTTGTCTGCTCACTCCCCTGGAAAACTGTTGGAATGACGAGTCACATTCCTTTGTTTTTACGTTTGACATTTCAACAACTGAAGGGGAATTTTATATTAAAATGAAGATTGATTTCAACACTTGAGGACAACGAACACAGGAGGTCACATCAGTCACAATGATTTTGATTTGATCACTGATGAAGCATTTATAGGTAAAGACAGAAAAACCTGCTAGTTTAATTCATTTGGGGATTCAAAATTCTCAATTTTAATATACTGGCTGAGAGGAAACTCCTCTTTGACAGATCAGATGCGACAAACCAATTTTTTGTGGCCTTGAAACGTTGCCATGTAAAGCAAAAATGATATTTTTCAGAAATTAATAAATTTCCTCTGCTTGACTTTGAGGCACATTTCAAAATGTCAGCCCAGAAACAAACCTATTTAAGTGACAAAGTACAGTTGAATGACGGACAGTTCTGTCACTCACGTCAGGCTGACATCGCTTCGCTCGGCGACCGTAGGTGCTGATCTTGGACGGCTGCACAGACTGTCGCAGGGGGATGGAGTGGGGCTTGTATTCTTTATCCACATCCTCACCGTCGTAGTGCTTCGGCTTGCAATGCTAGAAATGGCATGAGAAAGAGGTTTTTTTTACATGAAAACATGTCCACGCCGCTAAAGATTAACTCATTCTGAACAGAAACTCCAACAGGAGACAAGTAAACGTGTGATACCGGCAGGCTGGTGCCCGACTGGAACATTTCAAACGGGTAGACGATCCTTTCGTAGTGTGAGCGCAGCAGAGAACCGATGTTCTTGCCCGGCGGGTAGCCGAGCCTCTGGGCCACGCGAGCCCAGCGCCGCTCCTTACACACCATCTCAAACCCTCCTTCATCCGTCACAATCTGCAACACAAACATAGTTTTAGCGAAAACGTCTACTTCAAAAAAAAGACGTTTTTTCTGCGGAAGAACAATATTTCACATTCACCCTTGACAGGCCGAAGAGATCGAGGATGCGTCTCTCGATGTGTGGGATTTTCAACGAGGACGCCTGGATCTCCCAAAACCTGGCGATGCGGTCCAAATAATTCAGCTTCACTCTGGTCTCCGCCTGGAAACGAGACGCAGGAGCAAGATTATTACGACCAGTTAGTTCCATGAAGAACTTCAATGATCTGTTGAGGGAAATAAAAGAGGAACTTGCCTCCAACTCATTGAGCCTTTGGATGCGCGGGGTGAAGCGGAAGGTGTCGAGCTCCACGGAGAATGGCGGTTGCCAGTCCTGTAAAAGAGCAAAGACACACAATTAAACCTGTGAGCCTTTATGATTAAAAAATAAAATAAACACTTTCTTCCACCGTGGCGACCTCCATCATTCAGGGATCGTACTTAAAACAGCAAATGAACGAATGTACGTGGGAGATTAAGGTGATGGGCTGCAGAACTGAAGAGCAAGTGAAGTTCACACGATCTACAACTAAAGGTCAACTGAGGGAATTACAATCACTACACGAGCTTCATTAATCCTCTCCATCCTCTTTACTTCTGATGAACGTTTTATTCTGTTATGTAACTCTGTGTGTGTGTGTGTAAGTGTGTGTGTGTGTGTGTGTGTGTGTGTATGTGTGTGTGTGTGTGCATGTGTGTGTGTGTTCATCCCAGTTCATTTTGACATGATGCATGTAGATTCAAAAAAATAAAGATCTAAGTCAGATCATTTTATGCCATTTTTCGCACGTTAATATCGCGACAACAAAGAAAATGTGATTTATCGTTTGGCAGCAATGATTAAACATGACGTGTGATCACGGAGCATAAGACAACAGGCAAATTTCTTCACAACAAAATTCAAAGCATGCGCCAATATTTACCTGTGGAGGTCGAATTTTGCAGATTCCAGACTTCTCTGCGATTGGCCGAATCTTGGCGATGTAGCCCAGCGGATCCTGAAACTCCTCCCATGACGGCTCGAACACGGGACACTCCGGAGGAGCCACGAACTCTTCCCCTTCCATCGCCCTGACAACAGGAAGGTCCGACAATGCAAAATGTGTCAATAAACACTAGTGGAAGCCATTTTTTAAATATGAAAATCTAGATTTAATTTTGTAGACAACAACTTTGAACCTTTCTCTATGTTTTCATGACGTCCACACACAGTGGAGGTGGTGAGCAGACAAAGTAAATCCTCAGTAGCATCAGTAAATGTTCCTGACGACAGAAGACTGAAACTAATGATTTGTGGACGGATTCATTTTCTACAAATGCAAAGGAAAGTTCAGTAAGGGGACCAGTGTGTGACGGGATGAAGAGCAGACTACAGACTATAAACTAAAGGTTACTGCGTTTGTTTACTCTCGCCAAACCACTACTTCCTGGTCCGGTGCAGCTTCGTACAACTGCCAGCGTTACATGGTGTCATGGTTTTATCATTTTGCCCAACACTTTTTGTAATAGTCAACAACAGACAGATTCCCAGGAGGCTTTGTTCGTCAGAGTGGTCATTGATGAACCCCTCCCCCAACACCAGACACAACACCACCATGCTCCGGGGACTGGACCCAATGTGGGAAAGGAGCAAAACTTTTGACTTTCACAAGTTCCAATAAAAGGACAAACCATCAAATGATTTCAATACAGAAGTGATGTAACACGAGCACTTGAGCAATACGCATCGTGTACTTTGTATCTGTAAGCGTCGCAGAAGTCTCTTCTGTTTTGATAATGATACAAGTTCAGCTAACGTCAATCATCAGAACTCGATGTCTGCTTCACGGACAAACAATGGCCGAGGAGGCCGTGAACCCGGAGCTCCGGGAGGCCGTGAACGCATCACTCAGGTGAGCCAGTCGAGATCATAGAACCACTGATCCTCAACCACCGACCTCATCGACCGCCTCCATCACGTCGACGAGGTCGTTCACGAGAAACAGAAACACACGAGTCGTCCCCGACAACTGTTCGCTGCTAAACTTGGAACAAGTGTCGTTAAAACTGAGACCGAACCGGGTCAAATGTCCCGTGGCCCGCCGGGCAGCTCGGGCCGGACGTGTCCCCCTGTGGGTCGACGTCAGGTCCCACTCGTGTCCATTGTTCCTCCGATCACAGGCGATAACGTCGCTTCGGAGCTAACGTTAGCATCGAGGCCTCCGCTCGGTCTGAGGGGAACTGGCTGCTAGCATCGAGCTAACGTGAGGGGGGAGAGTGGATCACATCGACCGTCCTGCTCACAGCGACACCTCACACATCATATACACTCATGACGTGTGTGAGGAATCATATCCATATGCTGTTGTGTCAGCTGTTAGCATCACAGTGTCTCGCTGCGGTGACTGACCCGAAGACACCTCGATGTCCCGGGCTGTGACGCGGCTGGTGGCCGCTCTCCTGCCTCTGTTGTTGTGGGGCGGGTGCGGGTGGTGGTTGGCTAACGTCGGCCAGCGGTGCTCGCTCCGGTTGGCTAAGCTAAGCTAGCTAGCCAGCTAGCTACCGCTGCTAGCGAAGTTGACCGTGTTTCAGCCTCGCGTCTCCATCGGCTCCGTTCGGCCGAGCGACGCGGGTTCGGAGCCTCGGCGGGTTCGTTCAGCAGAGAACCGGAGTGTCGGACGTGTATCGGTTGTGTCGTTATCAATCATTCGTCGATCGCCACCATCACTCTCGTCAGGACATCCTATCTTTCTTGACGAGACGCCATCTTAGTTTTTTTTTTCTCACGACCGCAGCACAAGCTGAACTCTTCACGCCACGTCCGCCTCCTGCGTCACGTGCGTCACGTCTCCGCCCTGAAAGTAGTGCCCACGTACACCACTCATACGTCACGAGGTCCAGTTACAACACGATCAGCTGACTGTTTATAGATTATATCAGCAGACAACAAGCCTATTGCAGTATTCATATTACAATATTATATCTCATTTACTGACGATTCATCTGTCGATTATTTTCTCGATTAATCTTTATAGTTGATTGGTTCATTAAATGTCGATCGTGTTTCCCAAAACACCAACATGATGTTTCGTTTTGTCCACACACCAAAGATCTACAGTTCACTGTCACAGAGGAGCAAAGAAACCACAACATATTCATATTTAAGAAGTTGAAATCAGAGAATTATGACTTTTTTCCCCATAAATAATACTTGAACCGATTAATCGATTATCAATTTAGTAGTCGATTACTAATCGATTAACTTTTGCAGCTCTAATTTCAGTGTAACCCAAAACAATTTTACAAAACAAACAATACATGTTTATACTTTCCATGAACGAAAAAAGGAGCAGGAGAAGAGAACTCTCATATTGCCTCCCCCTTTCACATGAATAACGTAAATACAAATGGCCATTTTGTATTTACCCTTTTTTATTATTCCTTCATCATTATTATTATTACTGTCTAAACAGAACTGTAACTGACCCTCTATATTCACTATGTTTAGATCTTTCGGATATTTATAAATTTCATGTGTTTTCTAGATTTATATTCAAATTCAATCTCTGAAGTTTAATACAGCTTGTAGATGATCTAATTGACATGCTTGATATTTTCATAGTTGTGTAATCACTCACAATTTCCAAATCAGTGGGGGATGATCAATAAAAACTATTGAAGTCCTATGATATGACCAATCATGTGATATAGTCTTTAAGTGTGTTATATTTCTCTTTATCACACTGAGATCCACATGCGTGTTTTGAACGATTCAATGGCGGAAGCAGAAAACGTGAAAACACCACATGGAGGCGACTTCACTGCAAGGACACTTTAATTTATCAGAAGCAATAAATATTCACATCTCAATTCTCTACTCGTTCAGTACACAAAATACAAACACAAAGGAAAAAATTGAAATCATTTCTTCAAAATAATATCAATAAGTGCACTGACATATAATCTTTTTTTAGATAGGCTTTAATAATTTATATCATGGTAACTCATTCTCTCACCTTCAGTCTGAAATCATAAGAAAGGAAAAATAAGTTTTGGGCCCGTCCCTCTGTTGTATGTACACACGTAGTGGCACTCACATGCACGCACCTGAATACAGACAGGGAGCAGATCATCCCATAGTTATGATAAGAAGCCTATGTATAGTAGTATATGTACATTCATGTTTATACAGTACAATCTATTCAATAAGTGCAGATATATCCATGCAAGAAGAGTCAAAAGGGACACAAGAAAAAGAAAAGGCCAAGCCAACACAGACCTATGAAATATTCATTTGACAATCGTGACTCTCTCCAAATCTCTGTAAAATACTTTGTCTTGAGGATTCTTCATTTCCTGCAGGAGCTTGTTCCACACAGATTCCTTCTCTCCTGAATCAGAGCACTTGTAGTTTTCTCTGGGTAATTCATTAATGGCACTAGAGGAAAAACCACACCAGTGCTCAACTTCAACAACAGCAGTAGCAAAAAGGGACGACACTTATACAAAGCCCACGGAAAAAGAAAAGGAAACACAGAAGATACCTGCAGGCTATGTTACATTCTTGACTTTTTTTCTTATTTTTTTACATGAGGAGGCCTCAGCTGGATGCCAAGGCATCGGAAAATATAATCAGAGATTTCTAAAAGTGGCAGAAGAGGGAGGACTAGAAGAAGAAGGCCATTTCTGACTTAAGACATCACGTGTGCAAAACCACAAAACCTCATGTCAAAGCGTGCGTCTTCAAAACATGGAGAAAAAAACACAATGACTAAATCTGACGAGTGAGCAGAGGAAGAGCATCAGCACAGTCAGGTTTTTTTTTCTTGTCGGGGAGCCTCATAAAAATGAAATATTAAAACAAAAACATGAACTCAGATCCATTCTGTAATTTCAAGTTTTGGTGACCACCCTTTTAGAGACTTCTGCTCCCGTTCCCTCACATCAAACGACAGAAAACAAAGGTCAAATTAATTATCAATCTATAATACTAATTATAAGAAAAGATGAACTCAATGGAAACCATGGTACGATGGAAATAAATCACACATATCAGAACTCCCTCTGGTCAAACTGAAGGATCCATATGTGCATATACTCTCTATGACCATGTACAAACATCTGCTGATATAATTTATCACTGATCAAAACAGTTATTGGACAATATTCATCACTCATAGCAGGTAGAATATCAATAAAACAGCAAGAAGCTTCAGAAACATTCAAAATATATTGTTGATTGTACCAGTAATCCCCCCGGAGGAGGAACGCATTCTACAGGCCGGCGGCTCCTGTCGACACGTAAAAGACCGTTAAGCAAAAGACTGTCAGGAAACCGTGCGCTGGTTCTAAAGTTTAAGACAAAGCAACGTGTCTGAGGTTTTTTTTAGAAAAAGCTTGTCAACAAAAGCAGAACCTGCAAAAGTGGACAGAGACATCGTGAAGCCAAGGAAATTATTGCAAAGTCAAGGAACATTTTTTTTTTGCAACTCTCTCTCTCTCTCTCTGTTTTTAATGCCAAACTCCACTGGAATGCATCTGGTGGTTCAGTCTTTATGTACATCCCCGTGTAAAGCAGCTGGATTCATATGTCACATCATCACATCTCGATACTGTACATGTAAATAGTCTCAGACAGGCTCAACTAGATATTGATTTAAAAACTGAGGCAACATACCCAGATATAGATGTACTGTAGTTCCATCTTCGATTATATGGCTATAGACTTTTTTGACATTGTGTGTGAGTGTGTGTGTGTGTGTGTGTGTGTGTGTGTGTGAGTGTGTGAGTGTGTATGTGTGTGCACATGATGTTTAACTGTATCTCCACCTACATGTGTGGGAAACGGAGGTGAAAGTAACAGAGACGAAGCAAACTGCGTTTCTTCTTGTCACTGCCGCTGCTGCTGTTACTCTCCGTCCTGGCGGACTTGCTCCTCGCCCTCGCTCTGCCCACCTCCTCCACTCTGTCGTCTGACCTCTGACCCCTGCGACCCCACATCCTGCTCACACCACGGTACTTATCCGGTTGATAGGCTTGGATTTGGAGCTGCCCCCTGTACCTGTCGCTCCAGCCCCCGTCACCTGCGGCCCCTGCTGAGGCTGCCCGGGGTGCTGGGGGGGGAGAGGGGAGAGAGGTGTAAGAGGGGTAAGGGGGGACGAAGGGGGGGGTAAAGGGGAATGCGGTGGGGGAGGGGGGATAGAAGAGAGAGGTGGGTACTGGGGCAGATACGGGCCGACGGGCGCTGCGTGATGCGCATTGACGGAGGCGGACGGCAGGTTGTGGGGCAGCGTGCCGAATATGAAGTGTGTTTGGTGGGTGGAGTGGCTGCCCGGGTGGGGGGTGTGCACGTGTCCGGGGTGGGTTTGGGAGTGTGCGTGGGGGTGCGGGTGGGAGTGAGACAGGGTGAGGGGAAGTTTGGTACCAGGGACGCCGCCCCCTCTGATAGAGTGTGTGGGCTGCACATGGTAGAGGGCAAACTGGGGGTTCGGGGAATGTTGGGAGAGAGGAGAAAGGGGGGGGGGACACCCCACCACCATGTTGGCGTAGCGACCCGGCAGCCCATGCTGGGAGAGCTGGGAGAGATGGGCCAGCTGCGGGTGCTGGGTGAGCGGTGTGCCAAGCGGTGGGCGACAGGGTAGTGGGCCTCTTTGTATAGTATGAGGGGCCACACCTTGCAGAGGAGGGGGGACAGTTTGGACGTGGTAGCGATGGTGATGGTAGTAAGGTGGCGGGGGCTGCACGGTGGCCGCGTGACAGTACTGTGCGTGCAGTGCCTGGATCTTGGAAGGCCCCCCCTCCAGCTGGCACAGCGATGAAGGGGAGTGAGGAGGGGCCCCTCCCGTAGTCAGTGGGGGGACAGGTGCGGGGTAAGGTGGCCCCGGTGGAATGAGGGGCCCTGGTGGTTTGGCGCGTTTGCTGCCGAATAGTGAGCCCAGGAAGGAGCCGCTGTTGCTGTTGCTGTTGCTGCTCCCCCCAGGGGCGCTCGCCGCTCCTGCTCTCTCGACACTGCTGGAGACTCCCCCAACTCCTGTCCCAGCAGTGGTATGTTGCTGCCCCGGCCCACCCCCCACCCCCGTCCCGGGGCTCAGGATGGGGCGATGAGGCCGGAAGTCTTCTGTTCCATAGCAGCCAGGAACCACGCCCGGCACCGTGTAGCGCTGGTGAGGCTGTGGGCTGCTAATGATGGAGCCCTGCGACGATAAAGTCATCGTGTTTTAAAATATCACACTGGAGGTTTGCAAGTCAGACTCTGTTCCACTCACATCATCATATTTGTACTGGGAGAAGAAGAGAGACATGCATGGGAAGATATTAACGCTCACAGCCATACAAAGGGAGTCGGGTGCAGGACACATGCATGTACACCATCTATATGCACACTGTACACACAGTGATGAGCTCGGGAGGGTGACGGGCGAGTCAGGGGAGGTGATACACGTCTACGTCTAGTCTCACTGACACTTACTTCCATGGTACTGTCCAGAGAACCAACACTGTTCCTGCGACCACGTTTCCCTGCACCCGACCAGGAAGAATCAGGTTAGCAAAGAGCGGAAGGTTGGAACGTTTGTTCACATGTTTATTAAAGATAAGAACTGCATGAGCTTTGTCTGAACGTCAGAGAGAAACAGGAACAGGATGTCGCAATAGAAACAGAAAGAATAAGAAACACAATTCACCCCGGCTGACAGGAAGGAAGTGGAACTGACCCCGCCCCCGAGGGTCTGTTGACTCACCTGCGTCCGATAGGTCCCTGAGAGATGAGCTGAGCGCCGTGCGCTTCAGACCCTCGCCCACCGAGCAGTTGTCGTCGAAACTCGTCCTGCCCAGGGTGCCGTTCACAACGTCGCTCTTCACGCCTCCTCCGACCAGACTTCCCGTCAGCAAACTGGGCCGCATCACGCCTTTCTGTTTCTCCAACTCAGCTGTGAACAAACACAGTGAGGTTCAGACCGAGACGGAGACATGGTACAGAAACAACGAGCCATAAACCTGCAACAGCAAACACCAACTGCCCATTCTCTCATAAACAGAACAACGATTGTCTTCCACAAGTTACAGTTCACAGCGATGAGCAGTAGATGGGGCACTCACATTCAACTCTGTATTTCTCCATCTCCTGCACTTCTGCAACGCTCTCCCTGAGGTCGCTCACGAAGCGGGTGCGGTCCTGCTGACTCGGAGCCATAAAGACGATAAGAACTTTCCTCTCCGCGCCCAGGACCGCTGAGGTCAGGCGGATTCCGTGAGGGTAGTCTGACAGAGGAATAAAACACCTTGATCATCAAACACGGCAGCTGAGTATCGTTGAAATGTGCAAAAAGAACCAATGGTTCCTCACATGAGTTCTGGAACATGTGCACTTGCATCTCAACCAAAGGGAACGATTGTCTGAAACTGTAAGTCACTGAGGTTTTCTTCTTCTGGAAGATTTTGGTCACCTGTTGCACAACGTACAGTAGACGATATACATCATACAGACTGACAGACATCATGGAAGGCTCACAGGGGGATGTGGGAGTCTTACCACCAGGAGGTCGTTGAAGAGGAAGACCTCTCGCTGGTGCACCCCCGTCCTCTGAGGGCGGTTGGGGTCGGGCACCTCGTAGAGCTGGCAGCAGCACACCAGCCTGCGATGGGGCAGGGACAGAACCTGCACGCACAAAGACATGAGGGTTCATAAATTCACACCTTCTTGTCCCAAAGCCACTGACACATCATGAAATGTTCAGTTTGTTAACTAACAGGCTTCTTGCCCACAATGACTCTCTCCACCGCCTGCACTTGGGACACGTGGTCGTCGTTGGTCCGCAGCTCCCACTTCTGTATCCGCTGGTAGATCCCGACGAGCAGGTCGCGGGGAATATCCTGACCGTTGTCAACGCCTAGGGTGGAGACGAGAGAGAGGGAGGGTTAACCAACGCTCCTCGCTACTGTACGAGTCACAAATTATTCAGTTTATCTGATGGGAAAAAAATCGATCTAGTGATATTTACATTTTTCACACCTGAGGCAGAAAGCTTATTAACTACAGAGCTGTGAATAACGAATAACTCTACTTGTTATTTAAATGCATGCAGATGCAAAAAATGAATATCAAACATATCTTACAACACATTTTACTGTCGTTTCTACAAGAGCAACATGACGTAGACTGTTACACAAACACCGTGTTTAAAACATGAAACTGACTGGTTTCAGACTCAATGAACTCAATGAACTCAACGAGGACAATGTTCTCCAGAGTTCGCCGTTAACACACGACGAACGCAGCAGGAGACCGTCCGAGTCCGACGCGCTCACAGCGTCTGCGTTCTGTGGCGTCTGGGTCGAGCAGCAGGAGACGCTCGTTCGCTCGCTGTGGATTCTCCAGAGATCCTCCTGCTGTATTCTCACATCGCCAGAGATTATACTCGAGGGCTGGCAGGAGAAACTAGGGAGAATATCTGGAGCAACATCTGCAGACAACTGCGTTCTCACAAACATCCCCTCCAGAGAAGTTGAGGACGATGTCACATAACTGAACACTGTCTGACGCGTGTGTGTGTGTGTGTGTGTGTGTGTGTTTCCTGTTGAGCAGCACCTCTCAAATTCTTGATGAAGTCCTCTAGTTTCATCTTCCTCTCGGCTTTGACGTTGGGACTGTACATGTCTGTGTTGAGGAGGATTATGGCGAAGGCCAAGATGAAGATGGTGTCCGGGTTCTGGAACTGCCGAACCAGGGTGGGATTACACACACAGTACCTCTGACTGCACGGGAGACAGAAACAACATACTCATACATCATACTCCAGCCACGGGGCTCCAACTGCGTCAGTCAACAAGACAAAGGCATCAGACGAACCTGAACGCCTCGATGAGCCGCTCCACTTTCTGGGCTTCTCCCTGAACTTTAATCTGAGCCTGGAATTTCCTCAGAGCGTCGTCCAGGTCCATACCTGAGAAGTCCATCTCATCCACCACACAGCTGTAAAACACAGGCACAGTCTCACCGCTGCTCTTCCAGATCACAAGGCACAGTAAGATCGATCCATGAAACACGTGATGCTCCCACACTCACTCTAAAACATCTTTGTTGAATTGTTTCTGCCGGTTTCCCAGGAACTCTCCGATCATCTGCCTGCTCAGGCCCTTCCTCTCCAGGATGAAGCGAGCGATCCCGACCGGAGTGTCGGACACAAACCCTCTTTCGATCAGGTACTGGATCCCTTTCTCTGGCTTCCTGCAGACGATGAAAACAACTCAGTTCTACAGTTTCGTCACCATCGAGACAGTTTCTCGTCGGCACCTGAGCTACATCTTACTTGTTGAAGAGGTTGAGGCCGATGCGGTACTGCCGCCTCTGCACCACGTCGCTGTTGAAGGGCGGAGAGTCCCAGCTGTGGCGGCTCTCCCTCTGGTACGTCTGCTTGCCCAGAGGCGGCAGAGGGTCCCGCAGGCTGTCCTGCGACGACGAGCCCGAGCTGCAGTTCACCGTCTCGTTGGAGTTGGTGGTGGAGTTGAGCGAGTCGTTGTCTCCGTCTGAGCAGCACGGCTGCTCCAGACCACCGGGGGGCAGCGCCGTGGAGGACGACGAGGACAGCGGGGTGGTGGGGGGCTGCTGCGGGGAGGAGGAGGAGGACGGCGTGTCGGGGTACTGATGGTGGTGGATGGGATGGTGGTGATGGTGGTGGTGAGCCGCCACCTGGTGGGGGATATGCGTGGGTAAGGGTCTGCTGGGGGCCCGGGTCTGACCCTGGGCGGCTGCAGTGGAGGTCTGGCGGGGGCCTGTGTTGGGGGAGTGTTTGAGGGTCCCCTGAGGGGAGCCAGCCCCCCCCCCAGGCTCCTGCTCATAGACCAGCTGTCTGCTCAGCGAGCCGCGGTCCGAACGGTCGCTCATGTCCACGGAGCTGTCGCTGGGCGGCTCGATGGTGAGGAGGGGCAGATGTGCGCCCCTCAGACGATAGTCCCTGCACTCTGTGCACGGGGTGCTGCGCCGACTGTTGCTGCTGCCCCCTCCCTCGGTGTCCCTGCTGTCCTCCCGGCCTCCCACACCACCGCCGGGGCCCCAGTACTCTGTGTCTGTGCTGCTGGGGGCCCGGTCGAGGGACAGGGGTGACGACGGCATTCCATCGTCCATGTACAGCGTGACGTCGCTGTACGAGGTGGCCGTACTGTCGCCGTGCATGCTGAGTCCCCCCCCGGCTCCCCGGGCTCTTTCCCCCAGGCCTCTCTGGGAGGACGGGTTGCTGCTACTGCTCCACACACACTCGCCAAAGTCTTCGCTTATACCTCCGCCCTCCCTGCTGCCCTCCTGGGAGTCGTCGCGACCCGCGCGGCAGGTGAGGGCGTCGTCGATCGAGTCGGCCAAGGATTTGACCTGGAGGACACACAAAGAGGAAAGGCAGTTGGTAGGTGCGCGGCCGTCTCCGTCCTGCTTCACAATCTCATGTCAGCAAGTGAAACCTGTTATTTTAGTGCATGAGTAGATGATACGCCCTCATCTCATTTCGTCTGTCCGGTGCCTTTAAGACTTTCATTCCCTCTATAATTGAAAGAAAAGAGAGGAGCTACCTGTTTGGAGAAGGAGTCCTCCAGGTGGGTGTAGCCCCCCGGCCGGTCCGGGTCGGGGGAGTGAGGAGGCCCGATGGCCACATTGTGGGTGAAGTTGGTCTGCGTCTGCGCCGGCTGCGGAGGCTGTCGCTCGTCGAAGGAATACTGCAGTCGCATGTTGGACAGGATGATGCGTCGCGTCATGCGGCTCTCCGAGGCGGAGCTCCGGAGGCGCTCGAAGTTCTTGTTCATGCGATACTGTCTGAAGGCCGTCTGGATGGTCCTCGCTGCTCTGCGACTCACGAACGAGCCGCCGTACTTTCTCTCCAGCATCTCCACCTGGAGAGGAGCAGAAGGAAGAACTCAGATCACACATTCACTGTCTGGACATCAGGTATATGTTTGCTCGAGCTCATGGCTTCTAGGAGACCCTCAGCATCGATACCTTCTTGTCCTGCAGATCCGTGGAGAGTTCATAGCTGTCTGAAAGGGCCTTGCATCTCTTGTTCTCTTCTTCCTCTTGCTTGCGAAGGGCCAGACTAGCCGGTTGGTGGCGGGTCCGTAGGGCCCAGGCCAGGCTGGCTGAGCTGGAGGCCGCCACGCATGAGGGGCCCCTGGTACCGGAGGGCGCGCCGCCACCGCCAACGCCGCCGCCGCCGCCGCCGCCGCTGCTGTCACCGTAGCGTTCAGAGCCACGCAGGTAAGACGTCTGGCTGAAGGAGATGTCTTTGTGGGTGCCCGTCTCTGGACACTGGGACTCCCCTTCCACACTGGAGGAACAAGCAGCAGGCGTCAGGATGAGTCACAGGTCAGTTCCCAAAAATGACATCAAACTTGTAAAAGAGAGAATAAATTAGTACTGAGGAGTTTTATAATAAGAACTTACATGTAGAACTTAGTGCGGCGAGGAACTAACCACCTCTTACGGGAGCTCATGGTGAACTTGTGACACTGTCTATAAAGTCACTGATGAGGCCTCTGGCCTCTATCGACCTCCAGCGAGTCCAGACGACGGGTTAATGAACGACCACATTGAGCCGCGTGGTGTTTTACTGTCTCACCTCGTTCCTTCTCTCAGTCTACGCTCGTCTGACAGCAGCCACAGAAACACACACACCTCCACTGCCACATACCAGCGACGCCACGCTGACAGGAAAAACCAGGTTGTTCTGTGAGCGGCAGCTTGCTGTTAAATGTCCCGACACACAAACACATTTCCTCAACACGTCATCCCTGAGTCGCTCTCACTCAGGTCTGGTACAGAGGCGTAAACACCAGCAGCTGCAAGATCGACCACCAGGTCCCCGGTTCGGTTCGTCTGGATCCAAACTGCACAACAACAACCACACAACTCATCAGGAAAATCCCCCAGTGTTGCAGACGGAATCCACCCGAGTCAGAGTCAGTGAGTGTTTGAGAGAACAGCTTCAAAGTCACATGCTCCTGAGTTTCCTGCTCCGTTTGGCCGCGCCCCCGTCGGTCAGCTGGGCCCATAACAGGGCAGAGAGGGGAGGGGGGTCAGGGGTCAGGGGTCAGGGTGGATGTGTGAGGTCATCACAGAGTTTAGAGTTTAGTTTATTAAGACTGAAACGGACTGAAGCGGTCGGTGCCTTGTCCACAACGTGACCATTTAGACTCTAAGAGGGTCGACGCGTACGCCCCCCCCCCCCCCCCCCCCCCCGTCACTGCTCCACTTCCTGTGTTGCCACGGCCGAGGGGAAACTGTCTGTCAGCAGGACGTCCTGTGACTTCAGGCGACACGGGACCAGTCTGACAATAACACAATAACAATAACTCCCAGTATGTTGCATAACATGAGTCACAGCTGTCTGAACACCATGACATGATCCTGACACCTACAGGAAAACTCTTTTCACCACAGCTGAGTGAAGTTATACACATTTAACAGCTTATCCATAAATCGATATCTCAACAATTTGCAAGGAATCCATCACAACGTTAACAGATTGTGCTCAGTTTACATTTACAACAAGTCAATGCTGCATCTCTCCCTATTTTGTATTTTTCATGTGCAGTATCATTTATCATTCCTCCTCCTCTGCTCCTTAAATAGAGAAGCTGAGGGAGGGAGGGGGGGGGTTGCCTGGTGACGGTTGCCGTGGGACCTTGTGGGCGGTGAGGCAGTTGTTAGGATGAGAAGCGTAGTTGCCATGACGACACATTGCCTGTTCTCACCGTTAAGGAGGTGGGTGTTGAAGATGCTCCACAGGTTGTAAATGACAGCGTCTTGTTATGGAAATGGTTCAAACGCAGAAGGAGCCGCGTGAACACGCTGTCGTGGTAACGAGTTAGTTATTAATCAGGAGGCCTGGATGAATCATATCACTGTGAGAA
>NC_061517.1:542500-557500 GCF_022379125.1 Scophthalmus maximus | reverse complement strand
TGAGGATGCAGGAGGTGAGGGGGTGAGGAGGTGAGGATGCAGGAGGTGAGGAGGTGAGGATGCAGGAGGTGAGGGGGTGAGGAGGTGAGGATGCAGGATGTGAGGGGGTGAGGAGGTGAGGATGCAGGAGGTGAGGAGGTGAGGATGCAGGAGGTGAGGATGCAGGAGGTGAGGGGGTGAGGAGGTGAGGATGCAGGAGGTGAGGAGGTGAGGATGCAGGATGTGAGGGGGTGAGGAGGTGAGGATGCAGGAGGTGAGGAGGTGAGGATGCAGGAGGTGAGGAGGTGAGGATGCAGGAGGTGAGGGGGTGAGGAGGTGAGGATGCAGGAGGTGAGGGGGTGAGGAGGTGAGGATGCAGGAGGTGAGGAGGTGAGGATGCAGGAGGTGAGGGGGTGAGGAGGTGAGGATGCAGGAGGTGAGGGGGTGAGGAGGTGAGGATGCAGGAGGTGAGGAGGTGAGGATGCAGGATGTGAGGGGGTGAGGAGGTGAGGATGCAGGAGGTGAGGAGGTGAGGATGCAGGAGGTGAGGAGGTGAGGATGCAGGAGGTGAGGGGGTGAGGAGGTGAGGATGCAGGAGGTGAGGGGGTGAGGAGGTGAGGATGCAGGAGGTGAGGAGGTGAGGATGCAGGATGTGAGGGGGTGAGGAGGTGAGGATGCAGGAGGTGAGGGGGTGAGGAGGTGAGGATGCAGGAGGTGAGGGGGTGAGGAGGTGAGGATGCAGGAGGTGAGGGGGTGAGGAGGTGAGGATGCAGGAGGTGAGGGGGCGAGGAGGTGAGGATGCAGGAGGTGAGGAGGTGAGGATGCAGGATGTGAGGGGGTGAGGAGGTGAGGATGCAGGAGGTGAGGAGGTGAGGATGCAGGAGGTGAGGAGGTGAGGATGCAGGAGGTGAGGGGGTGAGGAGGTGAGGATGCAGGAGGTGAGGGGGTGAGGAGGTGAGGATGCAGGAGGTGAGGAGGTGAGGATGCAGGATGTGAGGGGGTGAGGAGGTGAGGATGCAGGAGGTGAGGGGGTGAGGAGGTGAGGATGCAGGAGGTGAGGGGGTGAGGAGGTGAGGATGCAGGAGGCGGGGCAGGATGGCAGGCACACGAGGATGCAAAGAAAGTGATGGTGAGGACGGACAGGCGACTGAGGGACAGCTGGAGGTGGCAGCGTTGGGACAGTGACTTTCAAGGTTTCTCATGGGGTTGAAGTTTTTTTTAATTTCTACCGTGTTACTGTACTCACTGTACTCACTGTACCCTTACCTGTGGTCAGTGGAGGGGCAGCAGTACTGATGCAGACTGACGAAGCTGTGAACTGTCAGACTGGCGGGGAACAGAGCGGCACAGGCCGCGCCGCTCGACGCCGTAGGAGTGCTGGGCGCCGAGCTGGGCTGCCCCGAGACGGACGGCGGCGGCCGGACACTGACGGGACAGACAGGACACAAGACGACACACACACACACACACACAAACACACACACACACAGAGAAAGAAACAAGACAAACCGATAGTCAGCGCCAAAGCAGAGAGAGAGCGACAGAAAGAGAGAGAGAGAATGAAGCTGCACATTGATGGAGACGAATCACAGAGCAGCGATGGAAGAACAAGGACGATGGACCAAGTGGAAACACACATCAACCGGTGCTTCCTGGTCTGTTTGACTGTAACTGGACCATAATGTACAGAAGAAGACTTGAAACTAGAGATTGAACAATAAACTCCTCAGGAAATTTTTTTTCTGACGTTATGAATCAAGTGAGAAGTCGAGTCTTGTTGTCATAGAGTCGCCCCCTGCTGGTGATTGGCTTCACTTTCCAGACCTGGTGACTACGTCAATTATTACTTTAATTATTATTATTATTACTAATAATAGTTATTTGTCTGCAGTAAAAAAAAAAAAAGTGTCACAACTCAGAATAACACAAATGTTGAAATGTCTTAAAACAAATGTTGGATCCACAAAGTGCAGGGAGCGGTCGGTGTCAGCAGCAGCAAACAAAATATAAGGATCTCCCAGAGCTTTTGTTCATGAACCTCCAACCACTGAAGGATGAACCCGTATAAAGCTCGACACTGAAGAGTCGACGGTGAAGCTTCCTGTGGTAAAACTGTAAAAAGCACTTTTCTGTAATTCATGCAAAAGTGCACATGTAACACAAAAGCCTCTCCGCTCCCTCGGCACTCTGGCAGGATTTAGAGATGCTCCATCTGCAGATGGTGAGTGAGCAGTGGTTGAGATTAGCATGTAAATGACTGGTTCCTCACTGTGGCCAGCTGCTGCCGAGGACACGCAGCCCCCGCCGAGGACACGCAGCCCCCGCCACACGGAAACACTCAGGCCTCTCCAGCGGCGCCTGCTCGGGAGGCTGAGGGAGGATGAGCGAGCAGCGAGCGGTTTCTGACTCCAGCTCACGAGGACGACGAGGCGACCACACAGAAAGTCACCATGTGCCACGGCGGCACTGAACAAACTTGATTTCATCAGAAACTTCCAGCGATGTTCTCATTGATTACAACTTTTCCCAGCTCATATTCACCTGATCCTCATCTCCATCTGAAATGAATCACTGAGCCACTGAACATTAACACTTAATCACTATGATCACGACACAGACACGATCCTCGTGTTGATCCACAGATGAAAATAGTTCCCAGCAAATCTCTTTACTCCTGTCCCAGTACACTTTGTTAAAAAACTTCAGTGAGCAGCTGTTTTATAAAATTATATATAAAAAGCAATCAAATGAAGGTTATATACTTAAGATATTTACTAGAAGCAGCAATAATTGATGTTATTTATCGAACAAGAACAAGGACACTGGAGCGATGCAGCTCCAGAGACTCGACTGACACGTCGCTCCTTGTTCCACTGTCCAGATGCATCACCAGCTTCTCGTCTACATCCACTGTGCAGTGAAACAGTCGGAGCATTGAGCAGCTACAAGAGATTAGATATCTGAGATGTTGGTTGAGACCAAAAACAGAGCAAAAAAAAAACTTTCCCTGTAACCAAACTAAATAAGTAGATGTTTGCCAACAAGGATCAAACCACTGTGACGTCACCAGGTCTGTTTCTATAGAAACAGACAGTGAGTCGCCCTCTGCTGGTCGTGACACAGAATACAGGCTTCACACACGCGGTGACGACGTGACTTTTTAAAATCAGTCTATGATTTCAACTCCGAATAAAGACATAAATGATTGTGAACCAACGGGCTCGCGGCTGAGAGCAGAGACAGAAGGAAAGTTTAAAATAATGACCGACGGACTGAGACATAATATTGTAAACCTTATTCTTTAATCCTTCTTATCACATAAATGTACGATCCAGGATTTTAACTGGACTCGTGTGAAGACACGCGGAGGACAGAGGAGGAGACGAGAGCGTCTCCGGATGTGATCAGCTGCTTGGTGACGATGATAAAAAGTTCCTGGTTCGACTATTTTCACAGCAGCGTGTGAACGAGAGCCGCTCGTTCGATTCCTATTTATAAAGACGACACGGAGTGACGAGTCCGTGGCGTGAGAAGACGCGTCGCAGCCAGAGATTTAATATGTAGAAAATATCCTGACAAGATGTGACACATTCATTTCTCCTTTTCATTTCTCAGAGAGAGAAAAACTGTGAACAAGTGAACCGGCCGACCTGGAGATGTGAGCAGAGGCAGAGCTGCTGTTACGTAACCTCCATCATGATCATATTCATATTTACACTGTGGGATTCTGGTTTTACCAGCAGGAACAAATTCCTCCTGTCAGAGGATCCACAAGACCCCCCCCCCCCCCCCCCCCCCCCCCCACAGACACACATACACACACACACACACACACACACACACACACACACACACACACACACACACACACGTGTGAGGGGGCGGAGGCCGAGAGAAGAGACGTGAAGGACTCGGAGGTCGAAGGTGAAGATGATGGATGGAGGAGGAAAGTGAAGTGATGTTTCCTCGGACCTGAGGTGCGTCTATGTGTAGACGAGCGAGGAGGCAGGTGAGATCACCTGCACGGCGGCGACAGGTGACGGTCACAGAGCTCCTCCCATCATTAACAACCACGAGGATTTACCAGAGAATAATCTCAGAAATGTGTTTGTCCATTTCAAACGACCCAAACTGTCTTTTCTCTCTGATCTCGTGTATGAAATCAGAGTGTGGGAGACGACTGCGTCATCCCACCTCCAGCGTGTGACCCACCTGACTCCTGCTGACAAACCACACACGCTGCAGCCTGAAGTTCAGTGTGTTTTCATACCCCCCCCCCCCCCCCCCTCCACTGTGAGCCTGAGTCTCCTGCTGCTTGGCAACAGGGTGGACTGCCTGTGTGGGCGTGTGGCGTCGAGTGCCAGGATAAAGGAGGGGCACGGTTACAGTTACCACTCAGTGTGTGTGTGTGTGTGTGTGTGTGTGCGTTTTCACCCGGTGAGGAACAATTAGACTTCAGTGAAATGTGATGTGGGAGACGCAGAGCGAGTAAATTCAAGACAATTCATATTCCCTCAGATCAAGAGATGATTTTTGTTCAATGTGAAACGGATCTGGGTCGTAAAGAGTCTAATCGTCTGCAGAGGACCCACTCTGAAACTTTTCAATGACACAGAAAACCTGTAAGAAAGACGCCGCAGTAACTCGTCCTCCGACGCCATCGAGGCGTCATTCATCGCCGCTTCTGTCTTTCACCTGCTCCCACTCCTTCCCTCGCTCTCTCCTCTTCTCTCCATCTCTCTATTCTGCATCTCTCGCCCACAGAGTTCTTCACAGAAGAGCTCACAGCGTTCCCACGGTAACCGCTCGCCCTGCTCGGCTCCAGCGATCGACAAACATCCACCTGAGAAGTGTCTTCTCTGCTTTATTTAACTCTTTTTTTTTTACACGGGAAAGACAATAATGAATCAAGTCATAGTAACAGCTGAGTGTGTGTGTGTGTGTGTGTGTGTGTGTGTGTCTCTCTGTCTGTCTGTGTGTGTGTCTGTGTGTCTGAGTGTGTGTGTGTGTGTGTCTCTGTCTGTCTGTGTGTGTGTGTCTCTGTGTGTGTGTGTGTGTGTGTGTGTGTCTCTCTGTGTGTGTGTGTGTGTGTGTGTGTGTGTGTGTGTCTCTGTCTGTGTGTGAGTGAGTGGTGATTACTTCCAAACTGATGTTTAATCCTAATGACAAAGCACGACCGTCAATCTCGTGGCTAATTGACTGTGACTGTTGTTCAGACACGTGTGTTAAATTCACAGAACTGAACGAACTGACGGCTGAGGTGAACGAGAGGACCCCCCCCCCCCACCTCAGCCCTGACAGGTGAAGGGGGGGGGGGATGCAGAGTTGTACACTAAGAGGCTGGAGGACTTTACAGTTTCCACAGCAACTGTAACTCTCCCTCCCTCCGGGTCCAAGGACGTTTCACTTCCTGCAGGAACCCGTCTGATGGTCGAGTGGAAAAAACTAAACTGTAGACGAGTTGGTATGAAGGATGATGTCAAGAGGCACGGTCACGTCTGCTGCCTGAGACTCGTAGAGCCTGCACACACACACACACACACACACACACACACTGACACACACGCACGCACGCACGCACGCACGCACACACGCACGCACGCACGCACGCACGCACGCACACGGAGAGAGAGACACACACACACACACACACACACACAGAGAGACACACACACACACACACAGAGAGACACACACACACACACACACACACGGAGAGAGACACACACACACACACACACACAGAGAGACACACACACACACACACACACGGAGAGAGAGAGACACACACACACACACAGAGAGAGACACACACACACACACACACACACACACACACACACACACACACACACACACACACACACACACACACACACACACACAGAGAGACACACACACACACACACACACGGAGAGAGAGAGACACACACACACACACAGAGAGAGACACACACACACACACACACACACACACACACACACAGTTAATCCTGAGCACTAACGAGTGTGTAATGTTTTAATTCAGTCGTTTAATCCGCAGCGAGTCTGGAAATAGAAAATCTAAAGACTGAAGCTGGATTCTTTGGATTCCTGAGGAATCGTCAGCTGCAGCAGGTCAGTTCAGACTCACTCGCTGTTCCCACACACAGTTTTGCCTCGGGCCAGTTCATCGCTCTGTCGTTTATCTGCACAATCCAAGCAGCTAAACTACAGGTGAAATGAATTCTATAAACTGTCAATTATGATTTAAAAAGTCAAATATTCAATCGGCCTCATCGGGAAGAAACATCGTGGAACAAGAGCGTGAAATCAGAAGGAGACGAGAAAGACAAAAGCACAAAAGTGATTTCTGCATCTTCTCTGAGTCATAACTGCAGCAGAGAGAGAGTATGTACAGTACGTGGGTACGTGAGAGGCCATGATGGGGTCACGTGTAGTAGAGCTTCACAAGTAACATCCTTCTGAAACAAAAGACCATTAGACAACGTACAGTAGATCTCCTCTATTATTTTTCCCTGTTATATAATTATACATCTCTGACTCTCAGCATCTCTGGGGCCGTCGCCAAGACCTCCAGCTGCCCCCCCGCCCCTCGTCCTACACAGCTGCATGTACAGTATGTGTATGAACGTACAGTAAATATGTGGCTCATAATGAAGGCTGTAATCTTTCACTCATGCAGCGAGACTCGTCATCAGCACTGTGTTGACGGGTCACAGCAGGGTCACACACACACACACACACACACACACACACACACACACACACACACACACACACAGCAGTGATTATCACCTCTGGTCAGACTAATGAATCTCTCCCTCCGTGTGTGCGTCTCCTTCGTCCTCATCACTAAATAAAGACACACACACATTCTCTCTCACACAAATGCACAAATTCCAACGCTCATATACAGATGCTCTTACACAACAACAACAACAACAACAACAACAGAACCCCTCTGCCTTGGTTTGGGCCCCCGAGGCGTCAGAGTCACTTTGTTCCCTCTGCACTAAGAGGAGGAGAGGGAGCGACAGCTGCTCGTCCTCGCGCCGCCGGGGGAAACCAGACGAGAGGACTTTTGTTTTGATGCTAAAGAAAAAATATTAAAATGGGGTCAGTTTATTCAGCGTCCTCGTGCAGGAGGAACATTGAGGGTTATGTGACTGTCAGAAAGCCGCAAAGAAGAGGACTCCCTCTCTCACACACACACACACACACACACACACACACACACACACAGAAAGACACACACACACACACACACACACGTACACACGTACACACGTACACACGTACACACACACGTACACACACACACACACACACACACACACAGACACAGAAAGACACACACACACACACACGTACCCACACACACACACAAACACACACACACACACACCCTGTTGACAGATGGCAGATCAGTGTGTGTTCCACCTTTTCTGTCAGACAGCACCGTGCTGAGTGAGGTCGCTCAGTCACTTTCCTCCCACTTGTCGTCTCTTCTCCCTCCTCTTCCTCTTCCTCCATCCTCTTCCTCCCTCCTTTTCCTCCTTCCTCTTCCTCTTCCTCCTTCTCTTCCTCCCTCCTCTTCCTCCTCCTCTTCCTCCCTCCTCTTCATCCCTCCTCTTCCTCCCTCCTCTTCCTCCTCCTCTTCATCCCTCCTCTTCCTCCATCCTCTTCCTCCCTCCTTTTCCTCCTTCCTCTTCCTCCCTCCTCTTCCTCTTCCTCCCTCCTCTTCTTCCCTCCCTCCTCTTCCTCCCTCCTCTTCCTCTTCCTCCTTCTCTTCCTCCCTCCTCTTCCTCCCTCCTCTTCCTCCATCCTTTTCCTCCCTCCTCTTCCTCTTCCTCCCTCCTCTTCCTCCCTCCTCTTCCTCTTCCTCCTCCTCTTCCTCCCTCCTCTTCCTCCCTCCCTCCTCTGATCTGATCTGATCTGATCAGAGCGTCATGGCCTCTGACGACGAAGAGATTCATGCTCGTCTCTGATCAGAGACGAGCATGTCGTCGTTGTCGTTGACCTCAGCCAACGGGCCAGTTTCAGGCCGCGGGCGGCTGAGTCACAGTCAGACGGGGACAGTGTGTGTGTGTGTGTGTGTGGGGGGGGGGGGGGGGGGGGGGGGGGGGGGGGGGGGGGGTAACGCTCGCCTGAGCCTGGACTCAGAGTCGACGAGGGAGGATCTGCAAAGATCTACATTAACAATCCCACACTGCATTTAACTCCCACATTAATAACTAATATCTGTCTAATGACTGAGTCGCCCCCGGGGGGAGGGGGGGGGGTACGACTGCAATCGATTAGGGATTTGACGAAGTCTGAATTAATCATTGATGAGGCGACAGGGACCATAAGAAAACAGATCCAGTGATAATTGCTCAGATGATTGTGCGTAGGGAGATTTATTATTACACCGTGTTCTTCTCCATTCGCTGCCTACTCACAGAGCTGTGTGTGTGTGTGTGTGTGTGTGTGTGTGTGTGTGTGTGACAGCACTCTAACTTCAGGTTAGACTTGAGGTTTTTTCCGGGGGGGGGGTTTCTGCTCTTTCTCTCAGAAACAATCAGAGCGAAGAGGAAAAAGAAAATGTTAACAAACTGTGGGCGGATTTTTTTTTGTTTGTCTTCACTGGTCCAGAAAGTTCAGACCATAAAAAGAAAAAGACCCAGAATCCTCCAGTTCTCCTCGACACTACTATACGACGCCTACGCTCGTCCTCACTGATCGTTACACAAACCAAACCCTCCGCAGGAAACGTTACTCACACGAGAAGACTCTACCCATAATCCTCCTGGGTTCTAAATACCTATTAAAATATCCTGCTCGGATCATGTCTGCTGACCAGAGGCTGCAGCAGAAGCACGTGGTCAGAACCTGGAGCAGAACGACACGAGGTCACGTGACCGACAGGCGGGCGCGAGAGCAGAACTTACTTCCTGCGCAGGGTGGAGCTGGCGTTGGTGTCGGTGCTGTCGGTGCGCTCCAGTCGCTCGGTGGCGGACGAGCCACAGGACTGACCTCGGGTCAGCCTGGTGTGGCTCCTCCGCTCCCTGCTGGGCCCGGTGGCTGTGGTCGACCCAGTTGTGGCCTGAGCTGTCGGGGCGCCGCCGGTCCCGCCGCCGGCCTGGTGGATGGGGAGAGACAGAGGCTGGCTGTGGTTGTGGTTCTGCTCCGGCGTGTCCGACCCAGGCGTCCTCAGGCCCTGGTTCTCCTGGCTGACCCGGTCCAGCTGCCCCTCCAGCTCCTCGATGCGCCGCCGCTGGGTCTCCAGGAGCTTGGCCTGGCTCTCGATGATGTTGTTGAGCTCCAGGAGATACTCCACGGCCCGGTTGGGGCTCTCCGGGCTGGTCTCCATGGTGGGGGGCCCGGCCTCTGGGGGCGTGGCCACCACCGCGTCGACCCCACGGGGGCCGAGATCCACCCCCCCCACCAGCCCTGGTGAGTGGGGGGGAGGGAGGGGCCGACGGAGGCTCTGCTGAAAACGAACTCTGAGCTTCACACGTTCACAAACAGGAAGTCACAGAGGTCAGAAGGTCGAGAGCGTCGCCGTGACTACATGTCGTCAGGTGTGAGGAGGGAATTGGTCAGAGGTCAAAGTTCAACAACAAGCTCAGCTGCTGGTTTCCTGACGTCACCATGATGTCATGAGACCACGTCCAATCGGCACGGAGCCGCTCAACAGTTCTGTCCTTCATCACGACGAATAGAAAACGGAAAGCTTCAAAAAATAAACAATAATCAACAGTAGAATATTAATATTCATCCACAGTATCAGCTTCAGGTCAATTATGAAACATGTCAGATACTTCCTGGACAGGCTGGGGGAGGGGGTGATGAGGGGGCGGGTGGGGGGGGGGGGGGGCGGTTATGATTTACCACTAATGAGTCTTCAGGTTCTGTCAATCATCTCAACAGAGAATCGTCTGCTCCTCCCGCGACGAGTCTCCGCGGTCTCAATCCATCACTGCTGCGTCGTCCCGGCGCAGAGAGTTGGTCCTGCGGGTCCGGATCCTCCAGAACCTCCGGATCCTCCAGAACCTCCAGAACCTCCGGAACCTCCAGAACCTCCGGAACCTCCAGATCCTCCAGAACCTCCGGAACCTCCAGAACCTCCAGAACTACATCCCGGTTCCTCTGTCCGGTCCGTTCCCAGAGTCTCTGATCCCGGAGATGAAACCCGCCTCGGTCTCACCGGTCTCTCCTGTCTCACCGGTCTCTCCTGTCTCACCGGTCTCTCCTGTCTCACCGGTCTCTCCTGTCTCACCGGTCTCACCTGTCTCTCCTGTCTCACCTGTCTCACCTGGAGCCGGTTCTGTTCTGTGGCTTCGGACGCGTCGAGTTCTTTTCTTCGCACTTGTCGCAGGCGCGTGTCCGTCGCGCGTCTGAAGCGCAGCGCCGTGTGCGCCTGCTCCTCTGGAGCGGCAGCGGCAAGTCCGCGTCGACGACGGACGACTTCCGCCTCGGACTTTCAAAATAAAAGAACTGTAAGGCATTACATTTACAGACTGCTGAAACCTGCATTGGCAAAAAAATGAAAACAAATAAGAAGAATAACAGTGAATACATAATTTTTTATTGTGTCATTCATACCATGAGAGCTACATTCTCTGACAAAACTATTTTTAAATATTATATAAATAGATTAATGAACTTCATGTCTGAATCATTGGAACAGTTTGTATCGATACTGAGTGATGAACTGCATCAGAATTGAGATTCCCTGGCTTGTTTCTTAATAAACAAGGTCTCGGGTCTGTAAATACAGTAAAAGTGTCAAAACGGTCAATAAACAGACAAACACAGTCTAGATTCAGCAGCTGATGGACTTCCATCGGTCATCTGCTGTATAATAACGGAGAAATAGTTTAGAAAATCACATCTATTCGACATTTCTTTTACAGTTTGAGCAGCTTCTTCATGTGAATGTGACAGTTTTATTTGCAGGAACTCACTGTATTGTCCCATAAATCACAAACCATACATCATATTTATTATGTGTAAACAACAGGATTAATGTTTCCAACGAAGGCCACTGACACTAAAGTCTTATCTATAGTTACAATCTTTTAAACCCATATTCCTACAAATCAAATGTTCTTGAGACTAAAGTCTGATGTAAAGATGGTATTTTATTTTGAAGGTACAGTCAGACTCTCATCTTGTCTGTTTGCTTTACAGACTTCAGGAATCTGTTGAGCTCCTGAGAATCTGAGAGAAGTGTTCACAACACAAGGCTCATGAGGCAGTGAAGGCATCACATCACATCAAATCACATCACATCACATCACATATCATCACATCACATCACATCACATCACATATCATCACATCACATCACATATCATCACATCACATCACATCACATCACATCACATCACATCACATATCATCACATCACATCACATATCATCACATCACATCAAATCACATCACATCACATCACATCACATCACATATCATCACATCACATCACATCACATCACATCACATATCATCACATCACATCACATCAAATCACATCACATCACATCACATATCATCACATCACATCACATCACATCACATCACATCACATCACATATCATCACATCACATCACATATCATCACATCACATCACATCACATCACATCACATATCATCACATCACATCACATCACATCACATCACATATCATCACATCACATCACATATCATCACATCACATCAAATCACATCACATCACATATCATCACATCACATCACATCACATCACATCACATCACATCACATATCATCACATCACATCACATCACATCACATATCATCACATCACATCACATCACATCACATCACATATCATCACATCACATCACATCACATCAGATCACATCACATCACATATCATCACATCACATCACATCACATCACATCACATCACATCACATATCATCACATCACATCACATCACATCACATCACATCACATCACATATCATCACATCACATCACATCACATCACATCACATCACATCACATATCATCACATCACATCACATCACATCACATCACATATCATCACATCACATCACATCACATCACATCACATCACATATCATCACATCACATCACATCACATCACATATCATCACATCACATCACATCACATCACATCACATCACATCACATCACATCACATATCATCACATCACATCACATCACATCACATATCATCACATCACATATCATCACATCACATCACATCACATATCATCACATCACATCACATCACATCACATATCATCACATCACATCACATCACATCACATCCCATCACATCACATCAAATCACATCACATCACATATCATCACATCACATCACATCACATCACATCACATATCATCACATCACATCACATCACATATCATCACATCACATCACATCACATCACATCACATCACATCAAATCACATCACATCACATATCATCACATCACATATCATCACATCACATCACATCACATCACATCACATCACATCAAATCACATCACATCACATCACATATCATCACATCACATATCATCACATCACATCACATATCATCACATCACATATCATCACATCACATCACATCACATCACATCACATCACATATCATCACATATCATCACATCACATCACATCACATCACATCACATCACATATCATCACATCACATATCATCACATCACATCACATCACATATCATCACATCACATCACATCACATCACATCACATCAAATCACATCACATCACATATCATCACATCACATATCATCACATCACATCACATCACATCACATCACATCACATCAAATCACATCACATCACATCACATATCATCACATCACATATCATCACATCACATCACATATCATCACATCACATATCATCACATCACATCACATCACATCACATCACATCACATATCATCACATATCATCACATCACATCACATCACATCACATCACATCACATATCATCACATCACATCACATCACATCACATATCATCACATCACATCACATCACATCACATATCATCACATCACATCACATCACATCACATATCATCACATCACATCACATCACATCACATCACATATCATCACATCACATCACATCACATATCATCACATCACATCACATATCATCACATCACATCACATATCATCACATATCATCACATCACATCACATCACATCACATATCATCACATCACATCACATCACATCACATCATCATATAGACGGTTCAACATTTCTCTGAAGCTGATATTTGTCTGAATATATAGAGTATATATATATATATATACATGTGTGTGTGTGTGTGTGTGATCTTTTCTTCCTGATCAGACTCAAACAGAAGATGTGGCTCAGAACAACATGAAGGAAAGAAAAAGCCTCAGAGCGAGAAGTTATTTTAAGTGTCTGTACTTAAGTGCTCATATCTGAACATAGAGATTATGAATTCATTTGTGTGTGTGTGTGTGTGTGTGTGTGTGTGTGTGTGTGTGTGTGTGTGTGTGTGTGTGTGTGTGTGTGACATAGGTTACGCTGCTGCTGCTTTACAGTATTGGACACTAATATTAGAGCGGCCACATGGAAAATGGAAAATCCATGTTCCTGCAAAAAGGAGGGTAAATAATTGATCTTTGTAAAAAGAAAATTGACGTAACTGTGAGATGTTTCACAGTATTTAAATTCTTCTGATTTATACATGGCATCCTTATAGTTTATGGATCCTTAAAATAATCTCCTATCTCTCACACACACACGCACACACACACGCACACACACACACACACACACACACACACACAGACACACATACACACACACACACACACACAGACAGACACACACACACACACACACACACACACACACACACAGACACACACACACACACACACACACACACACACACACACACACACACAGACACACACACACACACAGACACACACACACACACACACACACACACACACACACACACACACACACACACACACAGACACACACACACACACACACACACACACACACACACACACACACACACACACAGACACACACACACACACACACACACACAGACTGTAGTCTGCTGCCACCTGCTGTCGTTACAGAAACACACACGACCACTGAGTAAACCGTGGTTTTATTAGAATGTGTTTACAGTTCAGCCATTTAATCCTCCGTAGGAAGTGAAAGTCTGAAAAAATAGAATAATAATAATAAACCCAGAACATTAGCAAACGTTATAAAATAACTTTGACATATCAGGCCACCAAGCGACTGTATGTGTGTGGTCGTCGGTTTGTCACTGGGCAGATCGTTTGTGATGGACACATGCAATATGAAACAAATGTAACATTACAGTATGAACCTTTAGATAATTATGGGCTGTAACAGTCTGCGTCTCCAAATGCAACGGTGAAATAAAACCAACCCCAACTCTGCGTAATGAAACTGATGTGAAGAGACTTGTATCTCCAGCAGAGTATCTGAAAACCTGAGTATTTCAAAGAAGATAATTTCATAGAAAAATAACATCTCACAGTTTCCATTCATCTTGGCTTCATAACAGAATGTTTAAAAAAGAGCAAAAAGAAAATAATGTGCTGTTTCATCATCAGACTGAGCTCAGATTCTAGACGTTCATGATTTTTATTCTTGGGCCTTTGTCTTGTTGCTGTTTTTTGGGCATGACTGACATGACTAAGCCCCGCCCACCTGTCGGAGCCAAGGGTTTTCACAGTAAGAAAAAATCTGTGGTTAAGATAAAGGGGTTTATGTTACCAAGGCAACTAACTGTACATGGCACGACGGGCACAGCTCTGTAGAATCTTCTGACTGCACAGACACAATATTAATAACAGTACTCGGAATATGCTGGACGCATCTTTTGGCATCTTGGGTTCGACAGAGAATCTGATCCGCACTCGAGCAGCATGTCGCAAAACATTCATTGATCAATCAGGGAATCAGATACAATGT
>NC_061517.1:510000-532500 GCF_022379125.1 Scophthalmus maximus | reverse complement strand
GGAGAGGGAGAGAGAGAGAGAGAGTGAGAGGGAGAGAGAGAGAGAGTGAGAGGGAGAGGGCACGATGGAGGTGCAGGTATGACGAGGGAGAGACAAGTGAGAGGGTGTGTGTCTGTGTGTGTGTGTGTGTGTGTGTGTGTGTGTGTGTGTGTGTGTGTGTGTGTGTGTGTGTGAGTGTGTGTGTGTGAGAGTGTGTGTGTGTGTGTGTGTGTGTGTGTGTGTGAGTGTGTGTGTGTGTGTGTGTGTGTGTGTGTGTGTGTGTGTGTGTGTGTGTGTGTGTGTGTGTGTGTGTGAGTGTGTGTGTGTGTGTGTGTGTGTGTGTGTGTGTGTGTGTGTGTGTGTGTGTGTGTGCGTAAATTAAAACATGAGGTGTTCCAACTTCCTACAAAATCAAGACAAGAGCTTACAGACGTCGTCCAGAGACTTTCAAGTGTTTCTGCTAATTCATCTCTCAATTGTTTAATACCAAATTACATCTGGGAGTGATTTTGGTTTGTGAGCTGAAGCCTCTTGACCTGTCGGGTCATCAGGTTCAGGTAAACCACCAGAGATCATTATGGACACGGCCACTAGAGGTCAGAGGTCAGAGGTCAGAGATCAGAGGTTAGAGGTCAGAGGTTAGGGGTGGACCTGGTCAGTCTGTCAAGTTTATGTATTTCAATGGATTTTATTATATTCTGTAAAATAGTGCTGCTGATTCTCTGCCATGTCACACTAACATCACCCTGACCTTTAACCCCGACCTTCACACCCGACCTTTACAAGCTCATCAACCATGAGTTGGTAAATCATATAAAGTCCCACGGCACTCTGAGGTGTCGTACCTCCTGTCACCAGTAGAGGCGCTATATATCATATATAGATAATAATAATAATAGTACATATACAGAATTATATATATATATATATGTATATATACAGTATAATATATATATACACACAGTCCATGTCAGTCCAGTCGTGGATCATAGCGGATGTGATGTGAACCACTCGGGGTTATTAACGCACCATGACTCATCTGGTGGCATGTTTCCATGGCGACCACTAATTCCCTAATGGTGGTTTGTCCACAAGGGCGTCACAGTGAGACCCGTTCCCCGGGCAGCCGACCAAATGGTTCCGTTGGCCCAGAAACGTCCAGTTCTACTTAAAATGATTCAACTCGTCGGCTCTCTCACCTTTTCCGTTCTCCACGTCCTGAGAGGCGATGACGAAGCCGAAGCCTTCTCCTGGCTTCCTCCTCAGCTCCACCTCGAACCCTCGCAGTGGTCTGGTCTGTTCTCCGCCCTGCCTCTCCGGACCGGAACCAGGCACAGCGACGTCGCCGCCCGCCTCGTCCTCCAGGCCCGTGTTTATCCAGTCTTTGGGCTCCATCGTCAGGGTAACGGGAATCGACTCCAGGAAGCTGGTGCTCTGGATGAGCGAGGAGCGCGTGGGGACCGGCGACGGGGGCGTGCTCCTGGACACGCGGGGCAGAGGCAGCAGGGTGGAGTCGTCTGAGCCGACGGGCGGAGGAGGGGGCCGGAGGAGGGGCGGCGGGAGTCTCCGCACTGGGCCGGGGGACACGGCTGAATGACAGATACCTGATGATGATAATAATAATAATAATTAGAGATCATAACTGTGAGATGAGTTCAGCCTCAGTGATGAGTAACTGAGAACCACAGACTCATTTACCTCCTCTGTAAACCAGCAGGATGACTTCGCCCTGTCTGGTGTGTTCCTGCAGAACGGTTTGTACCTGTGGACACACACACACACACACACACACACACACACACACGATTAATTATGATAGTTATTGTCGATATGTTTCAAGTTGGTATTCATCTGTCAAACTGTCTGCGCGCCGTCGTTGCTTCAGGGCCACGAGACTCAGGCTGCAGTCGAAGTGTCAAATGTGTTTAGGAAGTTTCCTAAATCTTGAAGTGACCCAGAAGTGTTTCCTCAGCACCAACATGATGTTCACATCCTCTAAATTCTCAGGAAAGGAGCTTCAATGCTTCCTTTCCTATCTCCTTTAGCAGAGGACACACTGGAGCTTCTTATGTGAGAGGAAAGGAGAAATAGACCCACAATTCATTGCGACAGCGATATTTAACGTGACGCGAAGAGTATGAATATGATCCAGATGTCAGTTACTGTTACATATGAATCATAAAACACTGAAACATGCTGATGGAGCCGCTGAGGTTTTTGTAGGTTATCTTCAGAAATGTATCGTTTCACCACGACGTCACATGACGACGTCGTTGAGTGTCAGAGGAGTTGGATTCTCTTTTCCTAAGTCCTATGAATCCTCCTTGACACCTTTCCCTGACCTCATGACCTTTTCCACTGAGGTCAAGGAACAGAAGGAAGGAGGAGACGATATGAAGGACCATCTGACTCCTCCCTCAATAACCATAAACAGGTTCAGTTCACTCCATCACCTGTGATAAGCTCAGACTCTGGACGTCGGCCCCGTTGATTTTGACGATGGCGTCCCCCGGCTGCAGAGCGTTGCACTGCTTCCTGTCCCAGACTCGTTTGACGATCGTCGTGCCGCCGCCCCGACCGCCGGCCGCCACGCTGAAGCCGAGGCCTCGGTCTCTTTGCGTCTGGGACAAGGCCACCGGCACCAGCTCTCCTCCGCCACCCACGCTCATCGCCCCCGGAGACGACAAGCCGCCGGGGCTCGCCGTGGGGCTGGTGTTGCCATGGAAACTGTCGTAGCTGCGGTGGTATGGGTGGTCAGAGGTGGGGGGGGGTCTGAGGTGGGAGGTCTGCTGCGGGAAGAGGCTGCGGGGGCCGGCGGGGGAGGACGCCGGCCTCCTGGGCGACTGCGGCAGCGGCAGCCGGGACCCCGACAGGGCGCAGCTGGACACGTCGCTCTCCGACGACTTGGACGTTCCATAATGTAACGGATGAGGCGGCGTCGACAGAGAGTTGTTGTTGTGGTTACGGATCATTGATGCCCTGATGACGAAGAGGGAAAAATATTAAACAAGTCTTATGGCTGCAACTTATGATTGATGAATATTCATTATCGATTAATCAGCCAATTACTTTTTAACAATTAATATTCCAGCCTGAGAAACGTGGGAAAGTTCCCAAGAGCCAAAACTGATGAAATGAAAACTGTTGTTCTGTCTGAAAAGATATTTCATCTACTATCGGACAAAATCCTCACATTTGAGAAACTAGCTGCTTGAATAATAAATTAATGAATAATGAAATTAATAATCTTTTCAATGAACTAATCGACCTATAGATGAAATGATTGAACTCTTAAAGTACATTAAAGGTCATTAAATCCCACTGTTGACCAGTTACAGTAGAACTATAGTAACTGTATGAACAAGATACATGTTCTACCTAAATATGGAATCACACCAGAATCAAATTTCTCATCTAAAAAAACCAGATGTGTCTTGATTTGAAAAATGGAATATTAAACGTTACAGGTGAACTTCAATGAAACACTAATGAGGAGTTATTGTACATTAAAACGACTCGACATTGATGTGAGTCTGTCGTGGGACACGTGTGGTTGTTACCTGTGGTGTAAAGTAACGAAGTTCAAGTAGGTTGTTCTTAAGCACTGAAGTGGATTTTGGGAGTATCTATACTTAACTTGAGTTTTTATGAGTAAGAGCAGAGGGAGGAAAAAATACTGTTGATAAAGTTTAAATTGAAGAATTTTATTTCTTTGTACTCGATACTTAAGTACATTTGATACTTTAAGACTTTTACTCAAGTCCTTTTCTTACGTGTAATCTTTACTTCTACCTGAGTCATTTTCAAGTAAGATACTCTACTCTGACTCAAGTACAGTATATCATGTGAGTACTTTGTACACGTGTGGTTGTTACCTGTGAGAACCGATCGCTGACACGACCTCACTGTCGCTCTGACTCGCCAGCGTCTGGTCGAGCGACTGCAGTCGGGCCAAGCTCCTGAGGGAGCGAGGCGGACGCAGCGGGGACGAGGAGGCGGCGATGCTCAGGCTGGAGCGTCGGTAAGGGGGCGGCGGCCTCACGCCCAAAGACGTGGCGTTCCCGTTGGCGTCCAGAATCACGCCCGGTTCCGTGTACATGTCGTCACCGTGGAGCCCGTTGAAGTGGAAGTGGCGGCTGTGGGGAGTGGGCGTCGGGAGGCGGGGCTGAGGCTGGGTGGTGGTGGGCGGCAGGACGGGGTCCCCTTGCTTGGGACATCCGTCGGGGTTGTAGAGCATGGGGTACCCTCTCCTCACCTCCACGTCCACGCTGTGGCCCACGGGCACCGACTTGAGCATCTCCACCACCTCCTTGTGGGACACGCCCAGCACACAGACGTCGTTGATGTAGACCAGGATGTCGGCTGATGAGACGCGAAGGACAGAGATTTGATTTACAACACATTCATTATAACTTAATCTGTAATCAGCTGCAGCAGAACTGACACTCGTGTGCAGCTTCCTGGTTACTGAGCTTCTCTCTTCAATGTTCCAACTTTAATTTGTTTCACCATCTTCATACAGTATGTTTGACTGTGCAGATAGAAGCAGTTTGCAGATGAAACAGCGTCTGCGTGTTTTGAGTGGGAGTGGACTAATCCCACCTCTAATCCTCTAAAGCAGCCTATTAACATCTATAAACTAGATCAGTCCACAGAGACAGACTGTGCCCCGGCTCACACAGCGCTAATATCTGTGTGTGTGTGTGTGTGTGTGTGTGTGAGTGTGTGTGTGTGTGTGTGTGTGTGTGTGAGAGTGTGTGTGTGTGTGCGTGTGTGTGTGTGTGTGTGTGAGAGTGTGTGTGAGAGTGTGTGTGTGTGTGTGTGTGAGAGTGTGTGTGAGTGTGTGTGTGTGTGTGTGTGTGTGTGTGTGTGTGAGTGGTGTAGGTATTACTCATGTTGAGGGGACCTAACTAAATCTGTTGACACAAAAAGAAAGTCCCCATAATGAAAATATTTAAGGGGTTGGTTAAGTGTGTGCGTGTGCGTGTGTAAGTGCGTGTGTGTGTGTGTGTGTGTGTGTGTGTGTGTGTGCGTGTGTGTACCACTGCATATGCATGTGTTATGACATCTGGATTATGATGTGCGAGCCACGAGGATTAAGCACCACTTGTGATATATGTGATATTTCAGTATAATCCCAGAGAGTGGAGACGGACACAGACTGTTAAAACACACACCGCTGATTAAAGTGTTAAAAAAAAAGTAAATTACTCATCTCTGTCTGCAGCTGTAACAAGTCTATTATTATTATTATTATTATCACTGATAGCTTGCCGCTAAGTAAAGAGTTTCGGTGGAACTGTTGATTCAAAGGATTCATCTCACACATAGTTTTCATTTGACAGAAATATAAATATATAGTTTATGTAAATATATATCTGGTCCCTGGTCGTATTTCGTACCCGTCTTGAGAGCTGACGGTCCACTTGACGTCACGCTGTAGACCTGGAGGAACTCCCTTCGCCTGCTGCCGCCCACGATGTTGAACCCAAACCCCCTGGAGCCCTTGGTCAGGTGCGTGTGCACGGGGAAACCCCGTAGCTCCGCCGGCTGCTCCGTGAACCCTGAACGTCCCGGAGCAGAGACACACAGAGAGAAGACGAGATACTGTGAGTTTATATGACGTCAGAACTGAGCGGTTTTCTCAGGGGAAGGAAACAAACTGCAAAACCAGTCGACAGATGGTTATTAACAAAATAATACTTATAAATAAATAGACATGCGACTGCATTAGAAGCAGAAGCCATTACAGGCTCAACTCCAGAACGTAATCCATTACACTGACCCGACCCAGCACTGTAATCTGGGTATTTTTTATTTACTGTTAGTTCACGTCACTAAATCTGTGGAACGTGTTTTTACACTGAATCTGTTTTACTTCTTATTTCAGCCCAGTGTTTGTAAAGTGTTTTTTTATTTGTATTTTCTCAACCTTTCCATGTCTGTGGCACATGATGAGGTTAAGGTTTGATTACATCTGTATCAGATTTCATATGACTCCTCTGACGTGCAGGTAACTCTGGTCACAAAGGGGATTATAGCCCCTTCTCCTGGTGAGAGGAGGAACTGCACCGGAGACAGAACAGATGGTTTCTCAACACTTTGCAATCAGTCATGTCAGAGAAACTACACATTGTCCTCGTTCTTTCAACAGAGAATCATCATGTGACTGATTATGAAATGAAGTTGCCGGGTCACGTGTGGTCCACGTGCCGACCGACGCTCCCGCCTCGGCAGCGAGTCTGGCTCTGTGCCAGCGGCGCCGAGCTTTAGGCCTTAATCACTTTACACGTCTCTGTTCGGCTGAAAGCTCATTCCATCTCATTTGTCTCTAACAAGCCGGCTGCGTCTCGTCACTTGTGTTCTCCACAAACGCGGCGCTGCACTCGGGCTGTTCACGTCACGACTGAGGGAAGGAAAGAAACAAAAAGAGGCTCACACTCGTTCTTGTAGACGCTCTCCCTGCTCAGGGCGCGAGGACGCTGCCAGCTGCTCGTCTTTGGATTGCGACTTGCAGAGACAAAGAGGGGGAGAAAAGAAAAGACCCTCTTCAGTCATTTAATATAACACGACGGCAACCGGAGTCAGAACAGAGACGAGCATCACGCTGCAGATCGTCATGACAACTGTGTTCTGTTGTCAGAGCACGTGCACTTTATTAGTTTGACATTTTTAGGTAACATGCTTAATAGTTTTCTCTCTGAGAGTCAGACAAGAAGATCAATACTGTTCACTCAACTGTACATTATGTGTGTGTGTGTGTGTGTGTGGGGGGGGGGGTTAGCCTAGCTTAGCATAAAGACTTTACACAGAGAGGAAGAGCCTGGATCTGAACACCTCCGTAAATAACATAATAAAGTGTAATGATAATGATAAAGTGTTTATGGGAGCGTCCTGTGTCAAAGGGACTTCTGTTATTCTTTGGTTCTTGTATCTACAGTTGTTTCATTTTGAATTCCCTCTCCTCGTGTCTCTTCACAACAAGTGTCTTGTTTTTGTTTCCTCTACGTTTTCCCGTGTTTACCTGTGATTGTCTGTCACCTGTGTTCAATCCTTCCTGCTCCGCTCGTGTATCTACTCTGTTCGGTTGTGACTCCAGTGACACACACTCCGGTTCACTTCCGTCTCCTGGTTCTGTTTTTTGGTCCCTAGTGATTTTTCCTGGTGGATTATTTTTGTTGGATATTTGTTAATACAGAGGGGGCGGGGGGGGGGGGGGGGGGGGGGGATACAGTCGTGGGCTCAGCTTGAGGTGCAGGGAAACACACTCGGCTTGTTTTGACTCCGGATTCCCTTTCCTTTCCCAGACTTGATGCTAAGCTAGGCTAATGAAAGCAAAAGAGCATATTTCCAAAAAAGGTCAAAAGGTCAGAGTGGCAGACACTCACTCTATGTAATGCGACTCTCCCGGGTCACTGAAGGCCTGCTCCCAGTGATCAGGCATCACGGCTCTCAGCCGGGCTCCACTCCTGCTGCTCACGATCCCGTTCCCTATGAAACAACCATCGCCGCCGCTGCTCGACGCCCGGGGCCGACCAGGGGAGCGGTGGCTGGGAACGACGCCTGCAGAGCCTCCTGTAACCACGGTGATAAAGAGGACGAAGCGTTAAAGGGCCCATATTGTCTATTTTTTTCATAATAATTAAGGTCGAGGGTCTGTAAGTACCGTAAACGTGTCAAAACGGTCAAGAAGCAGACAAACACACAGTCTGCATTCAGCAGCTGCTCTTTTTTTTTACAATGCCCCAGGACTTCCCCAGAAATGTGACGTCATAGTGACGTAGTCTCTGACTTCAGCCTCCGGCGCTCACCGTCATTCTGTTGCCAAGCGACCAACAGCACGAGAACAATCAGGAAGTGACATCATTGACCAGGATTCATAAGGAGATTAATACAAGAGACCAGAACTAACTCTGAATTATTTTACCTTTGCAAAATGAATCAGTAACCGGTGCCGGTCCGCTGTGATTTCATGACCGGCCACCGACACTGCGGACCAGCGGACCGATGGACCGGCCGCTCTGGCGTTTTCCGCCCCACAGGCCGCCGCCGACACCGGGTACCGATGAATTATTGGTAGTCGGGATCTGGGAGATCCGAAAACAGTCGGCCAATCAGGAGAGAGGCTCATAACATATTAATTAGACAGGCCAAAGTTGACCAAAAAAATTTTTTAACCAAATAAAACAAATGTATCTTCTTCAGGATCAAAACTTCAAATAAAACACCAGAAAGGTGTAAAATATGGGACCTTGAAAATAAATCTAATAAAAACCTGCGGCACATTATCGAACAGATGCAGTAGGTGAGAAAAGTTTCTCCTGCAATCTGTTGCGACCTGATGTCGGGCACAGAGCGCTGAGCTCAGCATCTCGCTGCCTCGGAGGAGACGCAGCGTTGTGACTGTCACGCCAGCAGATTCTTTCCTCCCGCTGTCCTTCAGCTGTGAGCTCTGCCACAGATCGGAGACACGTCGGCGTCCGGAGTCCTGCTGCCGGACCCGTCCGCCCACACAGCAACACTCAGCAGAGGTCAGAGTGTTGGACGCCATCCACCCCCCTCCACCCCCTCCACCCCCTCCTGCTGCCCTACCTGCCCGTGTGGAGCACGTCCCTCCCCCTCTGCCTCTCTCCTCCGTCACCACGGCTCCGTGCCGCTGCCTCGCTCGTCTGTCCTGCTTCCTTTTTCTTTTACAATCACTTTTCCAACATGACCTTCATAATTCATAATGTCATAACTAAATGTTAATAAGCTGCACAATGTTGTGGTGCTTAACAACTGTTTGAGGCAGACAGAGGGAGAAAAAATATTCATATTCATAGACTAATATCATAAATATTGATTGAATACATTAATAGAAATGTTGAGTTAAAGTCCACAAAAATGAGAATATGTTTTCATCCTCGACAGGAAGAAGCTGCAGCAGCTGCACATGAAGCAGCAGAAGTTAAATACTGCTCACACATCAGTGCATCAATATTAATAACCTCATATAATTGAGTGTAGCAGCCACAGGGGACGTCCTTTTACTTTGACACTAAGTGCATCTCGCTGATAATACTTGTGTAATGTTAATACAGTACAACTCTGAACGCAGTACTTTATTTACTTCTTACACCACTGGTGGATAATTATACATAAATCACTGTATCTGGTACCATGAGTCATCCCTCACATCTAAAATTTAAATATTTGCTCGGTCACCCTGCGCTGGCAGATTAACGATTGATTTAGAAAACACACTTCCTGAGGTTTCTCCCCTCACCTCCTCTCTGGCTCCGCCCACGACGCTGACTGACCTTCCTCTGGAGGTGACTCAGGATCGATGAGGGCAGGGAGCATACTAATCAGGCTAACGATTGATTAGTGTGGGTATCAGAGACCGGCGCTATAGCTGCAGGAACCATGTAGCGTTTAGCTGCTGCCTTCTGTGCAGGGAAGGTTTTCTACTGTCGATACAAACTATTGAACTAGCGACGAGCAGGCGACAGAGACACTTGCCGGACAGGCCCGAGTCCTCCTCGCTGTTGTCACCTTCCTCCGCGGCCTTCTCCAGGTTGCTGAGCGACCTGCTGCGTGTGCGGAAGTTTCTGAGCAGGTTGCGGTGTTCCTGGTACGTGATGGGGGGGCTGTCGGGGCCCACGTGGACGGGCCGAGGCGTCCCGTAGTAGTTCCCTGAGACGGAGAAAGACGTCTGGATTTAAAACGCTGAGCCAACTGATCATTTTGTCAAAAACATCAAAAACAATAACAAAAAGACATAAATATAGATCCACAATAGTCACTATTCTGTATTGACATGTGACTCAGTGCCACGACGATTCAGGTTCCTGAGTTCAACAAGAGATTTGATATTCAAATATTCATGAGCGGAGCAGAGTGACAGTATCTTATTATGCACATGCCACATGCCTGTATGTACAGTATGTGCATTATGTTTCTCCGGAGATCACGGCTGTATATATATATGTATGTGTGTATATGAAACATTAGATTTGTGAACTCAGTCACAAGGTCACCAGCCTCCACCGGTTCCTGCAGCTTCTGCAGCTTCTGCATCGCGCTCGCCGCTGCTTCCTGCTGCTTCTCTGTCGTGATGTGTCTGTCAATGTCACACGTGAAGCAAGGGGAGGATGACATTTATTGCTCTCCCATTAAACTCGTATAAATTATGGATGCTAATGTGTGGAGGCTTTTTTAATCAGAGGCGGCACTCTGACCCTGACGGGAGGGAGGAACACACGAGGTGAGCAACACCTGAAGGCATTAATACGCCAGGAACCGACTGTCCTCTCGCTTATTAATTATGTAAACCTCATTTATCACAGCACAAAAAACCTTTAAATGTTTAATTGGCAGGAGACACAAGTAGCAGACGAAAAAGAAGCGAAAACAGTTTGACATTTTTGGGGAATACGCACGACACGAGATGAGAATATGAAAACCACTCTCATGTCTGTGTGATTAATATGGAGCGATAACCAGCATGGTGTTAGCGTAGCTGAGCATTAAGATATGAAGCTTTCCAATCTTTTATGAAGCGTGGAGCCAACATGGCCTCTGGCTGTGGCATCAGATTTACTGCTGGATATGAGAGAGATATGAGATATGAGAATAGAGATATGGTCTTTGTAGCTCTCAGACTGTTTCTTTACCTTGCAATGCTTCTGTGTTTCAGTTATATAGCTCCTTCTTATTATTAAAACAATTCATAATTGCAGCACGTTGTTGTACTGTTTGTATTCAAATGCAGAGAAATTAAGGTACACTATGATAATTACACAGATTTCTACTGAAGACTCTGTTGACCTTTGAACTTGCCGCTCTCCAGCAGCGCCCCTGACTCCTCCAGGGAGAAGAACTCCTCAATGGAGACAAAGTTGTAGTCGACAGCTGAGATCTCGCCGTCCCTGGGCCTCCTGGTCGTACCTGGGGGAGACGAGACCACGGAAATATTATGCTGTACATCAGAAACACAAGGAAGTATTATGTTACGAATCATGAGCCACGAGGGGAGAAAGACTCGCTCGCTCCTCTGTGGACGATACGTCAATTAATCCAGAATCTTTTCCTCTCATCGGGAGTTCAGCGTTTAAACAACAGAGACACTCAGCAGGATATAAATAGTCTAAGCATCAGTTTGACAGATTATTAAGAGAACGCGCATTAACATGTTTCACACTAATGAATCCATAGATGTTGTATTCAACATCATAAACAATCTTAAGCATGAATGGATAATAACAATCATCGATGACCACTGGAATTACAGCGTTTCACTGTTGGTCCACAGAGATTCAACCGTGGTATGAAGAGCACAACGACCACGACCGCACACTTTAACCGAGGCCTTCTAATTATGAACAGATCTGTAAGAACAGAATTAAACATTTATGAGACACTAAAGTCTTTAGGTCTTTCTATCAACACGGAGCTGCAGCTCTCAGATGATCGATGGTCTGTCGTCATAACTGATTCACATTGACCTCGGCCTGGAAGAGAGAGACATCAGGCGAGTCCCGATCACTATTACAGGACGGATCAGATCCAACAGAGTGAATTCATGTACAGACGTCTAGTGTGAAACATATCACGCTTCTTTTAACCGACGCCTGCTGTGACCTGGAGATGAGACGTTTCCAAACTGAGGACGAATCTCTGTCCTTCACACGAGTGATGTCACAGTGGAGTCGACAGGAGGGAGTCGCGCCCAGATCCTGTAAAACCCCTGATTAATGCACCGCTGTCCTGGGACCAGCTCCCTCAGCCACAATGACACACGCACAGGGCACTCACACACACACACACACACACACACACACACACACACACACAGAGAGAGACTCATACACACACACACACACACACACACACAGAGAGAGACTCACACACACACACACACACACACAGAGAGAGACTCACACACACACACACACACACACACACGCACACACACACACAGAGAGAGACTCACACACACACACACACACACACACACACACACACATACAGAGAGAGACTCACACACACACACACACACAGAGAGAGACTCACACACACACACACACACACACACACAGAGACTCACACACACACACACACACACACACACACACACACATACACACACACACACACACACACACACACACACACACACGCACGCACACACACACACACACACACACACACACACACACACACACACAGAGAGACTCACACACACACACACACACACACACACACAGAGAGACTCACACACACACACACACACACACACACATACACACACACACACACACACACACACATACACACACACACACACACACACACACACACACGCGCACACACACACACACACACACACACACATTTCGTACCAGCAGTAGTAGATATTCTTTCTGGGCTAAATCCTTTTTTTGTCCATGCGTCCACATGTTCTGACAAAAGCAAATATAAAAAGCCATATTCATGTCTTCAGGTGACAAATACACAGACACAGACTTATCAAAAATCACAAAAACAAATGATGGGTTACTTTTTTGTATTGTTGATCGATTAATTGATTAATAATTTTGTTGATAAATTTTCAGAAAATATTAAAATCATAACAATTTTCCATAATCCAAGTTGAAGCTGATTGTATGACCAACAGTCAAAAACCAAATTCTATTTTCTACCACAGAAGAAAAACCAACACGTCTTCGGATCTGACGACGTGGAAACTGAGTTTTTTTGGCATTTTTCTTAAAATCGATAATTCAAATTGTTGCTGACTAACTTTCTGTTCATCGACTAATTGATTGATTCTACTGATCGATACGGTTTTTCTGTGTGTTTCCCTGCAAGGGACAGATTTCTCCAGAGCAGTTTGACCTTCGCTCTCCGACTCATCAGGAAACTGTCTGAGGCTTTTGAAGAGGATGATTCGGTATCACCTGTATCATCACGGCCTGTTCCACAGTTTGTGCAACGCAGCAACTGGGGAAGTGTGTTTCCTTCGTGATGCCTTCGCTTCCTCACTCTACAAAAATGTCCAAAATTAACAGTTCACAACCATTTACACGCTGGCAAAGGAAAGTAGAGGTCACTGCGTCTAATTAAAGATCAAATCTCCCGACGACATCTCCTCGTCCTCGTCCCCTCAGGACACCGTCTCTCTCCAGCTGACGTGGGGCGAGGCAGCGAGTCATTATCTACGCTCCCTCCTCGGAGATATATATGACATGACGGGACGGATTATTGACATCTTCTTCTTCCTCCCTGTAGGCGCCGCTCCCTGATCCCCGGGGACCCGGCGAGACGGGGAGTGAAGAGGTAATTACACAGAACTCTGTCTCAACACCCGGAGAGAGAGAGAGAGAGAGAGAGAGAGAGGGCTGTCTGTCAGGATCACTGCTCGCAAATAACTAACAATGAACCATACGAGTTGAAAAGGCCACAGCCAGAATATTACAGGGACTAAATGATGATGATTCTTATCGGTGACTCACTCGCTGAAGACAATTAGAAAAGTCTTTCATGGGGAGATGGAGACAGTGACATTGACTGTGAGTTATCCAAGGGCACACGTACGATCAGTTACTGCAATTATAGACATGGACGGGAAAAATCAACAGAATGATACGTATGATGAGAGAAATGGGTCATTCTCATAAGTATTATAGTATAGTATAAAAGTAAAATCCTGTTCAAGCTAGATTCGCTGTTGAAAATGCAAATATGACGCAAAGAAACTGGAAACTTCCAGAGCAGCAGAGGCAGCGAATCATGAGAAGACGACAGGTGTGTCAGCAGACAGTGAGCGTTAGCATTAGCAGTTAGCATCCACGAGAGGACGACAGGTGTGTCGGCAGACAGTGAGCGTTAGCGTTATCAGTTAGCATCCACGAGAGGACGACAGGTGTGTCAGCAGACAGTGAGCGTTAGCGTTAGCAGTTAGCATCCACGAGAGGACGACAGGTGTGTCAGCAGACAGTTAGCCTTAGCAGTTAGCATCCACGAGAGGACGACAGGTGTGTCAGCAGACAGTGAGCGTTAGCATTAGCAGTTAGCATCCACAAGAGGACGACAGGTGTGTCAGCAGACGGTTAGCGTTAGCATTAGCAGTTAGCATCCACGAGAGGACGACAGGTGTGTCAGCAGAGAGTTAGCCTTAGCATTAGCAGTTAGCATCCACGAGAGGACAGGATTCCTCTGTGAGCGACAGAGAGTGGATGTTTCAGACACATTTCAGAGGTAAACAATGTTAAACTAGCAGATTATTTTGACATACTTTAAAACGTGACTGGAGTGGATCTTTGATTCTGTCATTCACTTCCATTTTCACGCTCTGCCCCCCGACTGAGCCTTTGTAATGATATTTCTTGCATCAGAGCAGCTCAAACATCAGAGAACATTGTCTCATCAAAAGGATTTAGGGATTGAGATACTCTCTAAATAGCACAGCGGAACTAAGCCACAGTTTCAGAGGAAGAAATAGAATCTAAATGAAAAAATCTAAATCAAAAAGTCAAGCCTCGTCACGCATCGTACCGTCACACGTCTCTTCGCTTCCTCGCAGCGGAAAAACATTCTTCAAAACTTGAACTACGCTTCTCGAGATTCTGGGGCGAACAAATCTCTATCACGTGATTCAGAGTTTTTAATTATCAACAACAACAAAAACAAAAAAACTAGGACAAAGAGTGAACAGGAGGAACGTACACGGTCCTGAAGGGGCCACGACGAGCCGCTGACGCAAACGCTCCCGTGACACGACGCTGCCTCGTCCCGGGAAAACTTCTGCGTCTTCACGTCTACAATGTGTGAAGTGAGAAGCCGTGTGGGGACCAGGGCAGCATGAGAACAACAGCATCTTACTGTGTCATCTCCCACAGATCAGGGGATTACACACCCGGGGGCTGAGCCCGGCCTGTTGTCACTCTCACTACGCTCAGGAGACGGGAAGTCGGGAAAAGTTTGGCACCATCAACAGGAGGAGGCTGTCAAATATGACAACATCCTGTTAGAGAATATAATCTAGACATGCTCTCAGAACAATGTCTGACATCTGGTTCATCTGATTTTCTTCCTCAGTTTATTTGTTGAATTCAATGTGAGCAGCTGCTCGTGCATGTGACGGGATGAGCTCAGTACGAACACAGCGACTTGATCTTCCTCTTCCACTACGCCGTGAGTTCTGACCCGGGCCTTGTGCTGTCGTGAGTGTGCTGCTGCGTGGCGGCAGACTGTCCCACATGACCTACTTCCTGGACTCAAAGAGAGATTAGCAACTACTCCACACAGTCACAGCAAGGTTAAGACGACACACACACACACACACACACACACACACACACGAGGTGGGGTCTGCTCTACACCTCCTCCTGACGAAGAAGAAAACACGAAGCAGGTTCAGGAAATCACACAGACTCAGCTGCGACTGTACATCCTCGTCCCTTCACGGTGACGTCACGCCACAGAGGATTAAGACAGCGACAGATGTACGACGACGAGCCGCCTTTGGCTGCCACCGCGCCTGATTTCATACAGACATATGAATCCAAATGAAAGTGCCTGTGTTGCTCAGAAGATCATGTAAAAAGAATCTGTCACACAGAACTATCCTCAGTTTAACCTCCATCTTACCACCAGCCAGCCTGGAGCGTTGTTGTGACAACAGAGGCTGTTGCTATGGAGATGTCCAGCATGAACTCAAACTTGATTTACGATATTTAAGATGTTCATAACCAAGACCTGATGCTGTGCATCATCCATGTGTTGTTGATTTGATTCAACTTCTTTACTCAGTGTTTCAGTACATCGCCCCGGTTCCTCTCGCATACATTGACACACGAGAGTGTGGGAAAACAGTTCTTCAGGTTTAAAACTCCAATTAACACCCAGACATTCTCACGGTGGCAACCGCCAAATGTGTTATCAAAGAATTAATGAGGTCAGTAAGTTGCACAGGAGATTGGAAGATGAATGAACCTGGAGCAGATGATATATTCAAATACACGGTATACGGGGAACATTTAAGATATATTGACTGAAGGAACAGAAACAGAAGACTTACAGGGGACAGCGCGGAGGTAGAGGTTCTCTCTGATGACCTGCTGCAGCTGACTGTCCACTGAGCCGGGGGTGAAGCACTTACTCAGATACAACCTGAGGTCCTTGCACAACGTGGAACCTGAGGGAAGGACAAAGACACACACACACACACACACACACACACACACACATCAGCTCAGGAGCATCAACAGTCTGATGACGTTTACTCTTCGATTCGTCTCCTAGAGACAAAAAATTGTTCTGAAGTAATAAATTTGATCGTCAGACTCGATTGCACAGCATCACGTTCTGATGGTTCGACTCCACGTCGTGTACAGTGAACAACATCCTGGTGTGTGGAACGTGTTCTCCCGAGCAGGGAGGTCGATGGCTGCAGACGGAGCAGGTGGGCGTCAGTCACCGGGCGAAGGCCGAGCTGATCCACCGTTTCCTCTCTGATGTCTTCATATCTTCTCCAGTGCTTTACGGCCTCTGACGACAGACGGGCCACTTGACGTTATGAATGTGATCGCTGCTTCTCCAGCTTGTCAGTCTGACAGACGGCCGCTCTGCCGCCCGGCAGTCTGCCCCCCACCCCCACCCGGTGGCTCTGGCCAGCAGAAGACTGAATTTGCAGTTGGCTATTAACAAAACAGAAAAAACCCGTCACGGTGGTTAAACTTTATTAGTGCAGGCGGTCGACTGGACCAACGTACGACTGGCCACGTGGCTGAGGCTTGTAAAAGGGAAATGAATCTATCCAGATGCCTTTTGTTCATCATGTTAATATGAAACAGCTGCTGTTGAAGATCTGATCATCAGCTCCATGAAACTCAATGAGCCGACTTATGTTTTATTACTAATGTTAAATCCACTGCACCTTGTGCAAACACATCACATACAAGATAGAGTGACGCAGTCAGGCGGTTGACAGCATCCAGAGAAGAGGTACTAGTGATGTGTGAACATGTGATGGACAGAATATCCCCTCTCTTTGGTTTTGTCCACAGATCAACAGCATCAGTGCTAAAACCTTCAAACTGCTTCCTGCCTGCGGGGGGTGGAGCCCGGCGTCCTGGTGCGGGTGCACAGTGAGATGTCGGAGGAGGAGGAGGAGGTGTGGTGCAGCAGCTCATCCATCACTGTCCCGGGTCGGGCAGACTTCAGGAAGGATAATGGATCCACCAGCGGCAGAGGAACCAGGAGCAAAGGTCCCCGTTTACACCCCTGTGGCCGGATCAGCCATCAATCTGGCCGAGCGAGGCCACGGAGCGGCCGTCATGTGACGCTCCAGTGACTTATCGCTCCGTTCAGAGCCCACGACCACATCCCCCGTCATAGACATCAAGGCCCCTCACGGGTGACAGGCAACTACATCGCCACACACTCTTGTCATGTGTCATCACCAATTTGACCCCCACCCACATATTGACCGATCGCCTTGACACACTCAGACTAATTGACGAGTGCAGATCGGCGTCAGAAGGCTGCAGGCGGCAGGTTTGATCCTGTGAGAGTCGGAGGACAGAGGAACAGATTGTCTGGGTGCAGCTTGATGAAGCGAAACATAAACAGCAACACGTCAGGCTGTCGGCAGGGCGGCGCGGGGAATTAAAGATGGAACGCATTGTTACGGATGATGTGTGATACATAAATTCCATTAGCAGAACAAAGGCACGCCCACGTCTCCGACCCTCTCTCATCTGTGTGACGATTATCTTTAACCATCTGCCAAAACAGTTATTGTGCTGAATCGTACCTGGGGACACAGTTTTGATGCGGACAGGATGTGGGCAGGAGTTGAGAACGCCTCGGACGTCTCCTAACGTCATCCCTAACACAGGCGTTCCCCCAATTTCTAGGATGACATCACCGACTGTCAGTCCGCCCCCCGGAGCCGACGTGACAAAAGGAAACTCTCCGTAATCCGCTCCTCCGCCGACGGCGACCCCGAGATCCCCCGACGAGCCCAGCAGGGGCACGAAGCTGTCCTGCACCTGGGAACGCCAGTGCAGCTTCTTCACCGCCGTCTTAGACATGGCAAACGAGCTGGAGACAAAAGAAAGGAAGGAGACCGGAGGGTGAGCAGGAGAAGAAGGTGTGACACACTACAAGATCCTGTGACGGGAGCTAGAAGGTCGTTCCTGTTATTTAACCTTTGCCGGCTGTCAGCGTCTGAGGGCTGAGGAGGTAAAACTCATGAATAATTCCAGCTTCGTAGTTTGGGATATTTTCTCTGAGACCGCGGGAGTTTGAATAACTGTCAGGAATAACTCCACATGAGACTGTGCCTTTTGTTTTATGCAAACAAACACTACAGAACAGCGCACGGCCGTCCCACCAGAGATGCTGCAGGCTGACGTGGTTGTTTTATGTAAACACATGAGGAGGAGTTGGACCACATTCCCCCACGTCGTCGGTCACGTGGCAAAATCTGGTTTGCGTTCGATAACGTCACGGGTCAACGGACGCACACACATTCTGACAGGCCAACTCAGGACCTGTGGATCATTTCTGTCTCACAGTGAGGCACAGTTGGACACACAGTGAGACACAGTGAGGCACAGTGAGGCACAGTGAGACACAGTGAGGCACAGTGAGACACAGTGAGACACAGTGAGACACAGTGAGGCACAGTGAGGCACAGTTGGACACACAGTGAGACACAATGAGGCACAGTGAGGCACAGTTAGACACAGCGAGACACAGTGAGACACAGTGAGGCACAGTTAGACACAGTGAGGCACAGTGAGACACAGCGAGACACAGTGAGACACAGTGAGACACAGTTAGACACAGTGAGGCACAGTGAGGCACAGTGAGACACAGTGAGACACAGTGAGGCACAGTGAGACACAGTGAGACACAATGAGGCACAGTGAGGCACAGTTAGACACAGTGAGACACAATGAGACACAGTGAGGCACAGTGAGACACAGTGAGACACAGTGAGGCACAGTGAGGCACAGTGAGACACAGTGAGACACAGTGAGGCACAGGTAGACACAGTGAGACACAGTGAGGCACAGTGAGGCACAGTGAGGCACAGTCAGACACAGTGAGGCACATTGAGGCACCGTGAGGCACAGTGAGGCACATTGAGGCACAGTGAGGCACAGTGAGGCACAGTCAGACACAGTGAGGCACATTGAGGCACAGTGAGGCACAGTGAGGCACAGTGAGGCACCGTGAGGCACAGTGAGGCACAGTGAGGCACAGTGAGGCACAGTGAGGCACAGTGAGGCACAGTGAGACACAGTGAGGCTCAGTTAGACACAGTGAGACACAGTGAGGCACAGTGAGACACAGTGAGGCACAGTGAGACACAGTGAGGCACCGTGAGGCACAGTGAGGCACAGTGAGGCACAGTGAGACACAGTGAGGCACCGTGAGGCACAGTGAGGCACAGTGAGGCACAGTGAGACACAGTGAGGCTCTGGTCAACAAAAAGGTGAGAAGCCCTCAGGCAGAGCAACTCTGAAAATAATGCTTCCTAGTGAGCAGCTGTGTGTGTGTGTTGTGTGTGTGTGTGTGTGTCTGACAGCTCTGAGACGTCCATGATGTGACAGCTCTGATGTCCGGAGAGAGAGAGACAGCGGTCAATGCTCGTCTGACATTATCAGAGCAGCAGCATCACCTTGACACACACACACACACACACACACACACACAAGTCGGAGTAAACACGTCCACAACACGACAGAGAAAAGCTTATTACTGAAGAAATTGTTCAAAGATTTGGGAAATCAAATTTGTTTCCTTGTGGAGTGTCAGATGAGAAGTGATTGGTAGCGCTCTCTATAGCTTAGCATAAGAGTGGAAGTATCAGGGAAGTTTACCTCTGATTACAGTCGACATGCTCAAGGTAAGAAATTGTTCCCAGTTTTGTGAAATTCTGATTTGTTATCTTGTGGCGAGACAATTTGCATATCTTAGCATAAAGAGCCATCTGATTACCACTCTTTATGCTAAGCTAACTGACTCTCATTTAGCTCTGGGAAGCTAACAAGCACATTTCACAAAATGTTAGAACAGCTGCTGATACAAACAGCTCAAAAACAATATTCTGGCTGGAAAATACTGATCTCCAGTTCCATTGGAGGGACGACTGTCAATCACACGTCGCGTCACCAGGTTGTAATCTGCTTAAGTGAGCGCACGCCGACGACGGCCCAGAGGTTTCCTCAGTGCAGAACCAGGATCTAATGAGTGTGAGAAGGTCAGGACGTAAGTAATCCTCTCCACTCGACTGGTCATTCCACTGGCAGATCTGACAGAGATCTTCCTCCATCCTCTCTCCTGCCTGAAGGAGGAGGAGGGGGAGGAATGCGAGGCCACCGATTGAAAGACAAAAGCAGAAATAGAGTGACAATAATGAAATACACATGGATTGTGCATCTTTTCTACTGACATGGTTGGCAGAGGAATCTCCTGTTTGACCTTGCAGGGCTTCAGGTGGAGTTGGTGAATCTAAAACCACACGACTCACATCTCCGTCTGGGTTCAGAGCCACAGGCCGCCCGCGTTGTTCTGGAGCGTTTGAGTAAACACCATCAGACCACGAGCGTTGTTCACGCCGCCGTGTTTCTACATGGAATTATGCTTATCACTTCATCCCTGACAAACAGAGCCCCCGGTCACGTTCCCTCCGCCCCACTGAGAAACCTTCTGCAGCAACACTGTCCACCTGCATTCTCCAGAGCCGAACAGGCAGCAGGACGACCTGCATTAATATGTGTCGTGAGACAGGAATGAAAACAAACGCATCTTCCATCTGATCACAGAAAACATCCCCATGTGCATCCACCCTAGATCATAATTCTATAAGCTGTTAGTCTCTTCATGCTTCATCTGAAGATTTCTAAGCAGTAATGATTCAAAAGCTAAAAATAAAGCTGAGCGCTCCGAGTCCTGCACCGTCACATTGTGAGTTCACATTAACATGGAGGCAGAGTGTTGCTGGTCGTCTTGACCTGGTGCGTCTGACTCAGTCTGATGATTCTCACGCCTGTCAGGTCCGCCGAGGCCCGGACCGGTCTGACTGTGTCCGTCTGGGTCTCCGCAATGTATTTGTGGAGATGGCACGTTAGAGAGCCATGTCCATATTCTTTAATAAATTGTTCCCTCGTATCTCAACAAAATGATTTTGCGTTGAGAACAATCTAAGCTGTCACAGCTCCTCCGTACTTCAAACTGATGAGATGGTGAAATAATGACTCACAGTCCACAGCCAGGCTAGTTGCTCTCTGCTGCTGTACGTAGGCCAAGTGGCAACCCGCCATGACGTCACCCGTCGGTTTGTGAGCTTCCAGACGGTCAGCGCCAACTTGGGTTTTCTTTGCAACCAGACGTAGGCGCAGGTGCTGGTTGACTGAGAGCTCATCCACTGCAAACCCACATACACCTGCAATGCACCTATTGGACGTAGCAGCTGTCAATCACACGCCTCACTTTCTGGACCCGGTGACTACATCAGTGACGAAGGCAAAGTGATGCTTTGAGCTAAACATGCTAACATGCTCACAATGCTAACATGTATCATTAAAAGAGAAGCCGGGGCTGATGGCAATGTTTTCACATAGTTAGTTCATCGTGAGGGAACAGGAACGTCTGTACTCATTAGCACGACAGTCTTTCCAGTAGCTGTTCAGGTATTTCACTGAAAACAAAGACCACCTCCTGATGGATTAGGAAAAGCCAGGGGTTCGTGAAAGACATGAGAAATCATTATGTATGAAACCACGTCTGACAAACCTTCTGACAGTTGTTGAGCAATGTCTCCGTAGAGCAGAGTGGAGGACACGGCACTGATTCAAGGATATCTAACCCTATAAAAAGAATTCTCTATTGAGATTTCTGACCTTCGGGTCAGGAAAGCGCTGACCGGTACAGATCCAGTTTCACTGACTTCCTCTCCACCAGCGACCTGCCCGGCTCTCGGAGGCCGAGCTCGGGTCTTCAGTGAAGTCTCAAACCACAGCAGTCTGTCACTGGTAAAACACACATCCGCTCCACTTGATTCTATTCTCAGGGTTCTTTTTTTCATTTGCACACTACATCTGTTTAATCAGGGAGCATAAAGCATGTGCTCAAGGCTACTGTCTCTGTTTTTAGTTCAACAGCTGAGCCACCGTGGGTTTTCTTTTTCCACTAGAGTCAAACTGCAATTTCAGCCTCATGTTAACAAACTCAACAAAACTCAACATCTGCATTTCTGCTGCGATATAAACCCTCACGGTGCAGCAGTCGAGCTAATGCTAAAGATGTCAGAGGTCCTGAGTAATTCAATTCTTCCCAGTAATTAGTCTAGAAAAGCTTTTCTCCTGGCAGCTCATATAGTCACTGGTGAAATGTCTTTATTACAGGACGAATTAGCTGAGCAGTTATTTCAGGTTGGATCTCCGGGGTATTCATTTATTAAAAGTTACACAGATGAGCTTTGCCATCGAGCTCAATAATTCAAAGTCAACTTGAAGCAAC
>NC_061517.1:467500-505000 GCF_022379125.1 Scophthalmus maximus | reverse complement strand
GCAGGTATAAAGGAACCAGGGATGAGGTTTATTTAGGGAAGTTAAGAGGCACAAAGGGGAGGGAATAAAAAGAGTTCAAAGTCCCGCCCCTTTTTTTATTCCCAGGCTCGACCTGCAGCAGCAGCAGCACTTTTCACCTACGGGTTACAACCAGGTTACAACCAGGTTACAACCAGGTTACAACCAGGTTACAATCAGGTTACAATCAGGTTACAATCCGTGGGAGGACCCGACTGACATGAGGTCCCAGAGACATGAGGTCCCAGAGACATGAGGTCCCAGAGCTGCAAGTTCAGGTTATCAACTAAACGTCCTAGGGAAAAAGGAGCAAGTAAATATTATTGACATGTATCAGTGTGGACACACATAAATTCATGCCTTACAAAAAACAGTTTTTTTTTGGTCATTTTTTCTAAAAGTATGAATCTGTGAAATAGTTCAAAAGGCATTATTATTATTATTATTTTATTATTATTTTATTATTATTATTATTATTATTATTATTATTATTATTATTATTATTATTATATTATGTCCATCTATTGGAAATTTAAACCGTGTCGGTTTCTCTTTCTCTTCATCATAATTAAATGATCTTTATTAAATCTCCAGTTAGCGGGTCAGTGTACCTTTAAATCTGACGCATGCCGGGAGTTGTAGTCATTGGCGACGATGCGCAGAGAGCGAATTCAAAAAAAGCCGCGTTAAAAAACTACAACTACCAGACTTCCTTTCTTCCTCATCCGCTGTCCCCGTCACAAACAGTGATGGCGTCGCACGGAGCGGACACCGGAGCCCCGGAGGCTGCGGCGGCTCCCGGGGAGCGAGAGGAGAGAAAACCCGCCGTGTCGTTCGGTTTCACGAAAACTGTGAACAAGTTCAAACCTTCTGCCGGCGGCGACGCGCTGACGCAGAGGGACGAGAGGGATTACCTCACCGGCATCGACAGGAAGGAACTGCAAAGGTGGGTGACGGATGCTAATGCTAATGCTAATGCTAACAACACATAGCTAGTTTTTCTTGAATGTTAGCCTCAACGTAACTGTGACGTTTCCACGCTGCTCGGAGTTACTGGTTATTAAACTATATTATATATAATGCAAATGTGAAGCTCGTGAATACTTGTCCCGAGCCGCTGAGCTCGATAACTTCGTGTCTGTCGCGCAGTTCCAAACCAACCGAGAAGCCCAGAGAGCTCATCATCCCTCTGATACACAAGAACCGCTGGAGCAGACTCGACCGACCGGGCCCCAGCGAGGAGGCGACCCGGGACCATGACTCCGTGGACTCCCAGGCGGTCAAAGAACTCATCGAGGGTATGAAACATCACACAGGAAGTCCGATGAATTCTGGGAGCTCAGTTCAATTTGCTCTTCCAGACTCAGGCTGCGGTCGAAGTGTCAATTCTGCTCAGGAACTTTCCTAAATCTTGAATTGAGCAAGAAGTGTTTCCTCAGCACCATGATGATGTTCAGATTCTCTTAATTCATAGGAGAGGAGCTTCAATGCTTCCTTCCTATCTCCTATAGCAGAGGACACACTGGAGCTTCCTCTGTGAGAGGAAGGGATAAACAGACCCACAATGCATTGCGGCAGGGATATTTAACATGAAGCGCCATGAACGAACATAACGATTCCATCTGAAGAAGAAGAAGAAGAAAAGAGTATGAATATGACCCAGAGTTACTGTTACATATGAATCATAAAACACTGAAACATGCTGATGGAGTTGCTGAGGTTTTTGTAGTTCATCATCAGAAATGTGTTGTTTCACCACGACGTCACATCAACAACATCCACCGTCACATGACGACGTAGTTTAGTCTCAGTGGCGTTGAATTCTTTTCTCATAAGTCCTATGAATCCTCCCTGACAACTTTCCTTCACCTCATGACGTTTAACACTGAGGTCAAGGAACAGTAGAGTGGGGAAGACGATGGGAAGAATCCACCCTCGGTCTGGATCTCCTCCATTGGGACAGGTGTGGTTGTAGTTGTGTGTTTCTCGGTGGTAAGAGCAGCTGCTCACACGTTTCTGACTTGTGCCTGTAGATTCCCGGCGGCGGCTGGAGGAGTGGGAGAATGGCCCCCAGCCGCAGACTGACCTGAATCTCTCCATCCCCCTGTTGATGCAGAACAAAGTGCCCGAGGGCTTCGAGGACGGAGACCGCGTGAAGGTGGATCTACGGCCTGAATCCGTACGTACGGTGACGACGTTCTGTCCAATCTGTCCAGATTCAGTGGTTGGATCAGAAGAATCCAACTGTTCTGCAGTGTCTGTTTTATTTCTTTGACATTACATCTGGGTCTTTCCGCTGCAGTGCAGGAATTTGTTAATCTCAAAATATGTACTATTATTTTTTGCATGAGGTCACACATCGATACACATCAGAATAATTTGAAGAGGTGAAGGAAATTGGATGATCTGAAATAAGAAGAGGCCACAGAAACAAACAAGGGCCTGTCAATTTTTAAAACTACTACATTAAAACCACTCCTCTTAATAAGATATTATGTTATTTTCCAGTTATAGGACACCAGGGAGTTACTTATTGATTGTTTTTAGTAACTTTTCTACTGTTGTTGGTTTACTGCCTTGCTCAAGTGCAGTTGTTATATTTCTATATAGAGGAGCAGAGACACGACGCTGCTGCCTGGATTTCCAAATATATAAATCATATATTTGTGTTTGTCAGGCAACAGAGGCAGATTATGAGAGCGTTCCTGTGCAGGCCTACGGAATCGCGATGTTGAAGGGGATGGGCTGGAAGAAAGAGGAAGGCATCGGACGAACATTCAAACAGTAAGAAACAGCTGATCCATTACATCTGTCAGCTTATTCATTTACAATGAACCTGTTCAGATTTGAGCTGAAACAATCGGCAGACAAGGAAATGAATTGATTGTCTGTATTTTGCTCTTGTGAATAACTTGAAAGTTTTTGCACATTAACTTGTGAATGTGACAGCATCATAAACAGTTGTGGAAAATCTGTGATGACAAGAAACTACATGTTTTTTTCCACAAGTGGAAGCAAATGATTGGATGTTTCATATTCGTTCTCTGTTTTACTATTTCAATCTCTAACCTCGAGCTGCACGTGTTCTTCTGCCTGTTTACTGTCGTCCGCCACAGAGACGTGAAGCCTATCGAACACCAGCTGCGTCCCAAAGGTTTGGGCCTCGGCGCTGATCGCTCTGCGGTGAAGGACCTGGAACCCACGAGACGCCGGCGTCCGCCCAAGCCGGGCGAGGAGCGGGAGCAAGAGGAGGAGCTGGTGATGGGTGCCGGGGGCTTCGTGTTGGTGGAGTCGGGGGCTCATAAAGAGCTGTATGGAAAGGTACAGTAGATGTGAAACGTTTCTCTCTACAAACATACAGTACAACAGCCACGTGACTTCCGCCATAACTTTTCGTTCATGCGCTGCAGATCGAAGGCCTCGATCCAGACAACGCTCGAGCTGTGGTGAAACTGGCCATCGGCGGCAGGACGGCGACCATCAGCCAGTACGCCCTGAAACTGGTCGGCCGCAAGGAATACGACAAAAACAGCAGAGACCTCAGTGAGTCACTGAGAAAAGAGAAAATATGTCTTCAGATTTCAACATTCCGTTATTAACCCACTTTTCGCTCTGTTTTCTTATTACATGTGAACTAATGTCATCTGATGAAAAAAGCAACATTACATTTTTATTGGACAGAAATGACGACTAACTGTTGTGTGATTACTGATTAATTGATGAATTGATTATCCAAGTAAAAAAATTGTGAATGTTCTTCTATGTCAATTTGATATTTCTTTAGTTTGAGACTTTTGATCAGACATGTCGACCGGAGCTTTGGGAAAGTGTGATGGGATTATTTTTTTTTATATATACTATTTATAGGACAAACGCAAATTGACGAAATTAGTGGCAGATTAATCTTTAATGAAATGATTGACTGAACTAAATGGGTTTATCCTCTAGTGACTGTAACGCTGTTGTTCGTCCACTGACCAGGTCGACTGAGTAAAGCTCACAAAGAGAAGGAGAAGGAAAAGGAGAGAGAGAAAGAGAAGGAACGACAGCGACGTGAAGAGAGAGAAGAGAAAGAGAGGAGAAGTAACGGGGACGAGGGGAAACACAAATCTTCTGAGAGAGATGGAGGAAAAGACGAGCGGAAAAGGAAACACAGAGAGTCGAGTCAGGACAGGTACAGTTCCTCATCATTTTAACATTTCAATATTTTATACCTTTCACCACACAGTCAACGTTTCCTCTGAGTAAACTAACTGTACGTGTTTTTCCTCCACAGAGAGAAGCCTCCGGTGAAGGAAGCGAGGCGGCCTCCGGCACCGCCCTGCTGGCTGCAGAGAGACCTGAAAGTTCGCTTTATAGACAAATCTTTCAAAGGGGGACGGTTCTACAACTCAAAGGTACCAACGCATCTGTTCTTAGTTCCACGTAAATCAGGCCTTTATGAAAATGGTTAGATTAGATCTTCCTGATTTAGAATGTTTAACTCTTTAAAAAAGTAGTACCCAGTTACTTTTACACAGATGGTTAAAGGGGCAGTAAGTGATTTAGGAGAAAGATAGATTCTCTCTTTGTTGTTGTTGTTGATGTCACTGCTCTGGTCAGAGCTCGAACCCGCGGTCTCGGGTACGTGAGATGCACTAACCACGAGTCCAAGACCCCTGATTCATAGCATCTGTCGCTAGGACGTCTGCTAATGTGTCCGGGAGTGATGGTTGTACAAACTGTACACACACACACACACACACACATTTTATTTATTTTTTAATTTACAGATCCAGGACTGAACCGAAGAACTGGAATTTTTTCAGCTCAGCCATAAAATCAGTGAGGAAATACTGATTTTTTTTGTATTTTTTAGAATTTTACAAAACGTGTTTTGGGATTTAAATCTCTTACTGCCCCTTTAATTCCATGTTGGATATTTGGGGTAAATGATTTTTGGTTAATTACGTTGTTGACCAATCACAGAAAGCCATGAAACACTTTACTGTATCTGTTTTAACCGTTGTTACAGTTCAGTTTCTCTCATGGTTTTAACACGTGTGTTGTTTGGGTCCAGGTGTGTGTGGAGGACGTCCTGACACCTTCCACCTGTGTGTGTCGGACCGAAGAGGGACGACTGATCGACGGTGAGATTATGTTTTTGTTTCGTCAGAAATAAAAGCTGGCTCTATGAAGTCCAACTGTTTCGTGATGTGATTTAAATCATGTCGGACTGATCCTGATGGTTCTGTTTGGGCAGTGACCGACATAACGAGCAGAATATCGACTGTAATGATAATACGAGGATTATCCTCTGCACATTCAGAGAGAATAGTGAGGTGCTAAGCACTTACACGTTTTATTTTTAGTTTATTTAGCTATAAGGGCAGGAAGTGACATCATAAGAATAAATAGCACTTGTGTCAGGTGGAGGAGGGGATGTGGCCTCTGTGTCACTGCAGACACAAACTGGCTCATCTAACTTTTTAGTCAACAAACAATGTAAAATATTAAATTTGTAAATTGATCATTGTACCATTTCTTTAGAAGACATGTAGTTATGTCTTTGGCATCGACTCAATTAACTGGCTAGACTATTTTTTCAGGGTATATATGAACATGATCTGTTTTATTTATTTTATGTTATGGTTTGTTTGTGAAGCAGCGTCGCACTGTTTGTTCCTGTCAGACTTTTCACACTGAGGGACGCAGAAAGTCATTATCTGTAGATTTATCATTTCTTCAGAATAATGAACATTAACCACACCCCCTCTGGCTGAGGCTTCTGTATATTATTAACGATCATAACTCACAACTGTCTCTTCAACCGGCAGACGTGAAGCAGCAGATGCTGGAAACCATCGTCCCAAAGAGTGAAGAGGATTTAATCATGGTTGTTCTGGGTGAACACCGGGGTCAGGTGAGCAGAGCATCATCTGTCCTGCAGCATACTGTATGAATCAGATTCATTATTAATAATCCATGTATCTACGTGTTTTGTGTGTGTTCAGGTCGGACGGATTCTCCAACGGGACAAGAACAAGTGCAGAGCGATCGTTCAGCTCGACCGCCACGAGAAGGTTTTCTCTCTTGACTACGACTCCATCTGTCACTACGTCGGAGATCACTGATCGAAATTCTATAATCATATTTCATCGTCAGTTCCTTCTTCATCCCATCTCAGATATTTCATCGTCAGTTCCTTCTTCATCCCATCTCATCCTACATGTGCATTTTTTGTAATATTTCCGAAAATAATGGATCCAGATGTGAATCCATTTCAGTTTTTATAATAAAACATTGTCAAAAGCAGCATGAGTCATGTTCACAGTAATCATTAAGTTTATTAGCAAATGATGATCAATAACAAGAGGTTCAGTCCTCCGATCATAAAAAAACATATTTACAACTGTTCTACATGAACGCACTTCATCTTCTGACACAATTCTCTACGAGATGAAAACTTGAATATTAAGATCAGAGCTGCATCGTCTACTCTTTGGGGATCTGGTTGGCTGCGTTGGCCCGGAGCACGGCACCCGGACTGGGGTACGGGCGCTGTTGGAACAGAGGCCCCGCTGCCGTGGTGTCGGCGCCCGTCTTCGCCTCGTTACGCTTGGGCAGGCCGGTGGACCACGTGCCCCTGAAGAGAGGAAGGAAGGAATACGTTATGATCGTAACTTATTGGGGGAAACTCAACTCAATTTCACAGGTCGACATCAGGTTAATGGATGTGATTCGCAACAGTTGGTTGATCCGAACTAGACTGAAGTTATAGACGATACGCAAGATGTTACGTCGACTGTCGATCTTTAGAGCAGACGTGACATCACTCATGCTCTGTGTGAACCAATGAACAAGCTCGTTCTCATTGTGTCGTCGCCTCAGACAAACAGATTTATCAGGTAGGGAGGCTGAATGAAGAGATTGATTATGATGCATTGTGTACTTTAATAACTGTAATAAATACTTTACCTCGGAGCATCAGAATAAGCACTTGGATCCATGGGGTCCATCTCATCATCTTTTCTTCCTAAAAGAAAAATTAAATTTAACCACCATTCATACGAGATGCAACTTCATTTTAAAAGCGTGTCGTATGTGATCATGACCTCTTTTGCTCTTGCTGTATGGCGCCACGTCTTCCCTCCTCGGCTTCCGTCGCTCCCTCTCCCTCCCGTCGTCCCGGTCTCGCTCTCTGTCCCGTTCACGCTCTCTGTCCCGCTCTCGCTCCGGCTTCTCAAACGGCCTCTCGACTCGTTCTTCTGCCACATCCGCAGCTGAAACACGAGAAATACAATAAAGACAGTTCTACTAAATACAGTAACATGGTGTCAAAATGGATTTAGAGGCTTCATAATGTCGTACTGTACCTCTCAGTTTCTTGGCAGCTTTCGTCACCACTGCGGTCGGGTCGTTGGGCGACAGCCAGGCCACCAGGTCCGTCTCCACGTTCCAGTAATAAGGAAGACCGCTGTGGTTGGAAGGAAAAATTATACGGATCGATTTGCAGCCAAGATGTACAGGAAAAATATAAGGTATGTAAATATATAAAGCAACAGTAATAACAAATTGTAGAAATCAAGTGAACGTACCAGGCGATGTCGAACACTTTGTACCAGTTCGGTGGGAGATTCTCGAGTCTGGTGGCTTCATAATCTACGTTGTTGTCGTCATAATCTTCAGCAATAATCTCCTCATCTACCTCTGGATGGATTTGGAGGAAACAGGAGAGTTATGAAGCATAGATAAAAATGACGCAGACTGTCTCTGGAGGATGTCTCTTACTCACCTTGCTCTGTGGGTTTGACGATCCCTCTCTTGGCCAGACGGGCCAGCAGAGCTGCAGGTAGAGGCATCCTGTAACACAGACATTCATCTTAGATTTGATATCGTCCAGGAATAATTATTTTCAGTTATGACCAGCAGGTTTTGGTCATAACTGAAAATAACTACCTGACAATAAATACCTGAGCATCACATATTGAACATCTTACAGCATCAGTCAGACAAAACAGATCTCTGAGAAAGTTTTTTATTTACTATATTCAATTATTTCTTTGGGCTGTTGGTCGAAGGTGTTGTCTTGTGATAAAAAAAATCAACAAATAAATCAATATTGTCTGCTTAATAATATTTTATATTCCTGTTTCCATGTTCTTCTGTACATTTCTGGTAACTGTTGGAACACTATTCTGTGTACTTTCTTTATATTTATCATCCTTTTGTATTTCATATACTTTCTAAGGTGTGTGGTGGTACAGTATGATTCTCTAATTAAACTCACTATATTAAATTAACAGCTACACGTGACATACAGTACATATTATAATGTGGTCACAATCCAGAGTCTGTGAGCTGTTGGTTGAACCTCGGTGTTTTGTATTTTCACACAGAATGTAGATTTTCTCCAGATTCCCTGTGCGACCTGGTCCAGACGTGTGGGGTCTGATCGGTGGTCTGTGACCTGGACCTGTCTGATGGGATCTCAGTGGATAAAAGCTCTAATGTTTTCCAGTGAAACTGTTTCTTCAAAAGCTCTCCGCCTCCTCGAGTCTCTTCTTTCCTCCTCCGGGTGAAACGTCTCTGTCTTTGTTTCTGTTCCGGTGATTTCATCTGCTCTGATCTGATCTGAGCTTTTTTCATTTAAAAACTAGGAGATTTGTATTTTACGAAAACACGTTGACGACGTTTATGTCTTCAACAGATCTACAACGGCGACAACAGCTGGACAACGGAACCAGCAAACACACGTGCACGTGCAGCAGATGACGTAAACACCTACACAGACAATAAAACTACAGTTTTTATCAAAAATAATAATGAATTGAATCCGTTTCTCTACCTGGTTGAGGAAGAATCCAGCGAGTGGACGAGATGCGACTCAGTCCCTAAACCGCTCACGACGCACGGTGATGACGTCACACCGTTCCTCTGGACGACAACAACAAATATGGAGGAGTATGCCCGCGAACCCTGGTGAGATTAACGTTTCAAACGGTTGTTTTCTCCAGTTGTTCAGAAAAACTGCGAATCGGACGTGGCGGAGTGTTTCAGAGTCTTTAACCGAGTCACGGTGAGAGAAGAGCGGCTGCGTCGGTCCGAGGGAGCCGGTTAGCCTATTAGCTTAGCGCAGGATGAAGCTAGCCGGTTAGCCTGTTAGCTTAGCGCAGGATGAAGCTAGCCGGTTAGCCTGTTAGCTTAGTGCAGGATGAAGCTAGCTGGTTAGCCTATTAGCTTAGCGTGAGGCTGTGGTCAGTTCTAATCAGAGAAGCTAAGCTTCATTAGCATCTTATGTAAACACGTCACTGTGACGTAAACAAAGGGAATTGTTGCAATAGTAATATTAATTGCAAATGTGTGTGGACAGTTATGAACCTTTAGCTCAATGTGTGTGTGTGAGTGAGAGAGAGAGAGAGAGAGAGAGTGAGTGACTGAGTGACTGACTGAGTGAGTGTGTGTGTGTGTGTGTCTGAGAGAGAGAGAGAGAGAGAGAGTGAGTGAGTGAGTGAGCGAGCGCTCAGATTGGTCAGTGTGCCAAAGGAGGTTTAAATGTGTACATAGATTTATTAATGTGTTCACAAACCTGTAAATGCGCACTGGAATTTGCAAATGTATAAAAATAAATCACATCAGGAATGTGTTGACACATCTGTAATGTGTTCTGTATCCGTATGAGGATCATATTCACCTGGTCTCAGACTATTGGACCTCGCTGTATGAGCTCAAACATCTAAGTGTAAATTATATTTTTTATGAGTGGAAACTATAAGTATTTAATTCTTTGTTACAGCAGTTTTTCCTCTCTATCGTCTTCTAACTGTGACGTTTGCTTCACTGATGCTGCATCAGATTTCTGAAAATGCACATCTCACACAAGGAAGCCTCAGTGTTTAATGTTTCTTGTCATTGACTGAAGTCCCTGGAGGATCGTGGACGACTGTGGAGGAGCCTTCACCATGGGAGCGTTTGGAGGAGGCGTGTTCCAGGCCATCAAGGGTTTCCGCCACGCCCCCGCGGTGAGTTCAGAACATGAAGGTTTCCTCTTGGTCTCACGTCAGAATCAGAACTGAACCGCTCTCGTGTTTCAGGGAGTCGGACACCGACTGAGAGGCAGCGCCACCGCAGTGAGAACCAGAGCTCCACAGATCGGAGGTGAGGACGGCGGCTCATCACAGGTTTACTCCTGGTTTCATACAGTCGCGTCAGAAATAGTTCAGAACCATTTTGGGCACAAATCTACACTCAGTCATCCATAATGATTAGGTGTGAATATAATTTTATTAGAAATCAAAAACTCACATTTACAAAAGTTTTCAGACCATTTGCTGTGGTCAGGTACTTCCTGTTTGCTTTGATTACGGTAATTGTATCTGTTTACAGTAAAATCTACAAGGCGATGAAGAATAAAGGAAGGTTTGTCTGTTTGGTTCCTCAGGGAGCTTCGCCGTGTGGGGCGGACTCTTCTCCACCATCGACTGTGGTCTCGTTCGCCTCCGAGGGAAAGAAGATCCGTGGAACTCCATAACAAGTGGAGCGTTGACGGGAGCGATCCTGGCAGCGCGCAGTAAGAACCCATACTGTACTACTGTACTACAGTACTGATATCACTGTGATTTATTAAATACATTGTGTGTATTTCTCCAGGCGGGCCCTTGGCCATGATGGGCTCTGCCATGATGGGAGGCATCCTACTGGCTCTCATCGAGGGGTTCGGAATCCTCCTCACCAGATACACAGCGCAGCAGTTTCAGAATCGTGAGTGAAGATGATTGAGTTAATAATCATTTAGTTCCTCAGAGTCCTTCAGCGTATTCAGAATCTTAGGTATCATCTTTTATAATCTGTCCATCCAACATTTCTCTGCTCTCTGTATTTTTAATTAACCAACGTACTTCATTAATATTGCGGTCGACAGTTTGCCTCCATAGAAACCTGACGTACCAAATGTGTCTTCCTCTTCCTCCTTCTCCTCCTCCAGCTGTTCCCTTTGCAGACGACCCCAGTCAGTTACCTCCTAAAGATGGAGGCCAGCAGCAGGAACTGTGAGTCGGACCAGAGAGACACTAGGACCCTGCAGCAGGTATCAGGATGAGACGCGCTGCCTCCTGCTGTGATGTCAAGTAGATGCACTTTAAGAGACAAATTACTGGGTCCAATATGCAAGTTTTGAAATGTATATATATCAAATCTGTTTGATTTTAATCAACATCCAGGGAACATCTTGTTATCAAGCATCCAAAGATTTTATAAATGTTTGCAAAGAAAATTAAAGCCATTGTTTAAATGGCTGACGTGTACAAAAGTAGTTTTTTGTGAGTAGTGAACAACAAGATATTACAACATGATATTTATTGAGTGAGGTTTTACAACAGAGGATGTTTCTAAGTTATCATTCATCAGATGAGACGATCGTGTGTTTTAAATCACGTGTGCATCAGATTAACAACCTCGTTCTGTCCTCGTCTCCTCCGGCAGCTTCTGTCACTTCTCAATCTTTGTTGAACGATTACGATCTCACATAGAACAGTATGAATTAGTTCAAGTTGTGTCTGTCTCACTGAAGACGAAGGAAATTAATTACTGACACGTTTCACGTTCAGTTTTCATCGACCTCCTGTTTTATCCATCGAGCACTTTTAAAAACTCTGTCTCTGTTCGTCAGCAGAGAGAAGCTGGACGGTTTCACACTATGTATAGAGAGAATTATTTATTTGTTGTATTGTCTTAATATATTTATAGAAGTTAATACCAAACAATAAAAACATCTCATGTTCTCAGAGACTTGAATTTGTCTTATTTTCTTTATTTCTCAGAGTCGTGACTTTGGAAGGTTTACAGTTATGCAGAGGTGCAGGATGATAACAGGTGACATTACTGACATCATACACATCATATTCATGCACCTGTGGTTAATCAAGTCTTGCTGTTTGCTGTGACAGTGCGCCCCCTGGTGGCCTCTCACGTGGTACTGCACCATGCTGCTTCTGTCCACAGTCCTAACGTCACACCAGCCTCCACTTATTTTTGAGTTACGTGTTTATACCAATCATTACGGTAACAGCGTAAGAACTAATTTCACAATAAAATCAACTTTCCGGTTCATTCAATATATCAATCAAATTATCGTTATTATGTATATACTGAGATATACAGACATATAGAAATGAAACGAAATTAAAATTAATTAATGAGTAATAAACAAAAAATCATAAATGTGCTACTTCCTTTCATATTTACATTATTAGGAAACTTCCTGTTTGCACAGACTTTCACTTTAAGTTGTTCAACATACAGATGTGGGATTTTTAATTTGTAATTTCTCTAAATTTAAATTACAAATTCAAAATGACAGATTCACTGTGTGTGTGTGTGTGTGTGTGTGTAGTCAGACTTTTTCTTGACTCGAATCCAACAGTCATTGTTAGAAATTACAACAAACTAATTTCCCTCACATTTAAATATGACTGTCATTTTCATTGAGGTCATGTGTAATAGGTAAACATAATCCAATTAATACTATTTAACTTAAAGGGATAGTTCAGTGAGTTTGAAGTGGGGTTGTGTGAGTTATCTATGCATAGTTAATATGTGACCTTATGGAGATGTTGATCAGCGATGTCATTTAACGGAGTTTGTAGCGTAAGTGTCAGTGCACTGCTGCAGAGGGGACCACCGACCAACTCCACTTCAAAATCACTGAACTATCCCTTGAAGGTGCGGCGTGTATATTAACGTTTTATTTTGAAAACCGGATGTCGCTGATGACCTCATGTCAGCGCTCTTCACTGGATCTACCGTAAAGAGCAGAATACAGAGCTCTGTGAATTCATGCAGGTTGACTGACGGATGGTTTGACCGCAGTGACGAGCTGAAGCATCTTACTGTAACTGTATCACTTCCATCCTGTCATGAACTTATCAAATATGTCCCAGGTGTCGGACTGTCTGTCAGACTCCCCTCGGGGTCCGTGCCCGGCCTCTCTCCTCCTCTTCCTCCGTCATCCTTTTAAACGGCTCAGCGGTTAATCCCGACTCTGACCGTCGAGGACATGGCGACGCGTCGGTTTTAATATTCCTCTCCTTCATTTCCCTGCATGCATGTAGAAATAAAGAAGAAGAAAAAGTCGGTTGCAGTTGCAGAAATTAAAGCGACTTTAATCGGATTGCAGGTTGGTGCAGCCTCCTCAGCTCTGAGGATCTGAGATGTCAGGCTGCTGCTCGTCGTCGTCTCTCTGTCAACTCCTGCACACGTTTTGATTATAAGGGAAACAGATTCATATCTGATCCGGAGGAGTTGATGGTGGAGTTCTGAAGTGACTCAACCTGCAGACATGGAGGCGAAGAAAGGTAACGACTCTGACGTGCTGCACAAGTTGCATCGCAGGAATATATATTAAATATGCACTGATAAAATATGAATGTCTCCTGAAAGCTTTGCTGAAATCGTCAATACGTGCTGGAGCAAAAGATAATTATACTTCAGTGTTTTTTCCCTGATAGGTATAAGTATCTCTGCTACAATTAAAATTAAGGCATCTACTTAAACAATAATTGATGCACAACTTGCATCATATTTTCTTATGAATTGAAACTCATCATATTTACAGTCATTCCTGTGTAATTTTGAAATGAGATGGTGAGATAATAAATGTCAGCAGGGGGACACAGGCCTGTACTGTACTTTACTGTACAGGCCTCAGTGCCACACTCCCATTACACAAGTAGGTCACACATGGTCTCAGTGTGAGGCCTCCACGACTGTACCTGTCTGTCACTGCAGACACTCGTGATGGATCATAAAACAATATTAATAAAGCTGTAGTTTCATAATGTGAGGTCGTACTGTACCAACCAGAACTTTAATTTGAATGACATGACAGTAAATGTTTCCTCCACCTGCTCTGCGTCTATCACCAAATATACATGTTTCTATTTTAGAATGAATATTCAAATCTCCATGAGCATCTTTCAGATTCCTCTAACATCATAACTGTTTTGTTTTGACAGACGCCCCCCCTGCGGGCGATGGAGGTAAGTCCGACACCCTGGGGTCGACCGGCTCCTCCAGGAAGAGAGGCGGGGGGGCCAAGAAGGCGATGCAGGCCAACAAGTCTGCGCTGCGGGCCCCCCGGGCGCTGTGCTGCCTCACCCTCAGCAACCCCATCCGCATGGCGGCGCTCGCCCTGGTGGAGTGGAAATATCCTGTCGCATGTTTATACCAACAATCCAGCTTCTGATCATGATGAGTTCATGTTTTTATTCATGCAGTTGTTGTGTGAAGATGCTTTTATTCACTTAACTGTAAACCTCAGGCCCTTTGATATTTTCATCCTACTCGCCATCTTTGCCAACTGCGTGGCCATGGGCGTCACCAAGCCGTATCCCGACGACGACTCCAACGCCACCAATCACCAGCTGGTGAGCTTCTCTTCACACACTCGATCTGTCAGATTGTATCAGATACAATCAAATATGAAGTTGAAAATTTAAAAAATATGAATAACACAAAAATGCACAATAGCAGCAACTGATCATCAGAGATACAACAGACAGTAGCTGGGATTTTTTGGGAAACATTATATTTGGGAAAATATTTTACTGAAGATGAGGCTCAAACATCAATTGAGAGGGTTATGTATCACATGGAAGTAAATAATCACCATGTTATTATATATAGTAGGAAAATGTACAAACCAACTTACTGGAAGATTCTTCTTCATTTCACCTCCTCTGTGACACACAATCTATATTCTCCACAAGAGTGATGAACGTTTGTCAGTGACTGAATTAGAACTGGGAGTCTGAACGAGGCTGAACACCAAGTACACAACAATCACAGGACTCAGATCATCCATCACAAAAACATGGATACAATGAAAAACCTGATTAAATATGAATTCAACCAGGGAATAAAGGAACTGGAAAAAATAAGGTACAGCAGACTTTTCATATCCACATTTAACTTTTCATTCGTACACGCTCATCGACAGTGACACAGAGATAAATACATGTTGGATGTGAGAATATCACATGAAGTAGAATCTTCAAACAGATGCCGTCACTCTGATCAGTCTCATCGGGCTGCTGAAGGTTTTGAAATATTACATTTTATTTAAACTTTCAAAAAAGGTTTATGATCATGAAATTACACCAAGTGACGTTGTCTCAGGTCGTCTCCTGACGGACACGAGCAGGAAGAAACATTTGTAACGGTTGATGAACTGGACGGTGGTAAATGTAGCAGAACGCAGCAACAAGAGGTGAGAAGGAAATAAATGGATCTTAATGGTTTTAGAGGTCAAAAGTTGTGCTGTGACCTCTGCCTGTGACCTCTGCCTGTGACCTCCGCCTGTGACCTCCGCCTGTGACCTCCGCCTGTGACCTCTGTTTGTGACCTCCGCCTGTGACCTCCGCCTGTGACCTCCAATCCTCCGCCTGTGACCTCCGCCTGTGACCTCCGCCTGTGACCCTGTCAGGGATCATGAACTCCAACCATCTGTCTCTCACGTCCTGTCTCGCTGTCGCCCCCTCTCCTCCTGTTTCTGATTATCTTTCTCTGTAAAGTCACTTTGTCAAACTTAAAACAAGTTTTTTTTCTTTCTCAACAGCAGTTTTCTATGTTTAGAAGAATCGTCTTTGTTGTCACAGCTTTGCTCAAACTGATTCCTCACAGACTTTACAAAGAGATGAAATATTAGGGTGAGATTTGAGATGATTTTATGTAAAGGTCGGCAACGGGGGGGGGTCTCACCTGGTAGAGTGACATCGTAAGACTGTGTCCTCGCTCTCCTGTCTCTCACTACTGAGATGAAACAGATATTGTAACAGAAACAAGCGGAGCAGCAGTGACGTGGACACAGAGCTGCAGCAGGGAACTGTAGATGTGAGCAGATCCCTTTATTGGATTTCAGAGGAGCTAAGCCGACAGTTTAAGATTCTCTTCTCTTACGGGGATTTAATATCAGTTAAACGTCAGGTTCTGGTGAACTTTACAGTATTTAAGAGAATAGCAGTCGTATCACATTAAACCACATCATGAAGTGATTTGAGCCGCAGCCTCAGGTGAAGTGGTGATGAAGGCGACAGCAGGTGATCAGAAGCGTTAAGCTCCTCATGACGCCTCGAGGGGCTTAGGCCTGTTGGGCACTGGGTCAAGAGGTCAGAGGTCCACTGATGACACGTCGTCTGACGTGAAGAAAGACGCATGAAAAAGAATATTAATGCCTCTTATTGCTGTAAAGAGAGAGAAGTTTCTCACTGATATTTTACTGTGGTGACAGCTTGACATGTTCTGCAGCGCTCCTCCATATTTATTCCTTTCAGACGTTCGCTAACATTTGAGAAAAGGTCACGAGCAGTCCCACGTCACCTTTTCCTTTCTCCTCAGGAACAAGTGGAGTACGTCTTCCTCGTCATCTTCACCATCGAGACCTTCACCAAAATCCTTGCCTACGGTCTAGTCATGCACCCCAGCGCCTACATACGCAGCGGATGGAACTTGTTGGATTTCGTTATCGTCATCGTCGGGTACGGTGGTGCTTGATTCAGTCACGATTGCCAAAGATCGATTATTAATAAGATAAAGACAGTAAAGAGAGCGTTGTTCTTTGTGCAGGTTGTTCAGTGTCATGGCGGAGGCCATGACGGATCATAAACCCGGAGAAGCTCATCACGCCGCAGGGAAACCCGGAGGCCTGGACGTCAAAGCTCTGCGGGCGTTCAGGGTGTTACGACCGCTGCGCCTCGTGTCCGGAGTTCCGAGTGCGTCTGTCGTCTGTGGTTTGTCTGATGACGAGCGTGTTTGTGCTTCATCCCACAGGCATCGATGTGAAGTGTGTGTTTGTCTCTTCAGGTTTACAGATTGTGTTGAACTCCATCATGAAGGCCATGGTCCCGCTGCTGCACATCGGCATGTTGGTCATGTTCGTCATCATCATCTACGCCATCATCGGCCTGGAGCTCTTCATCGGCAGGATGCACAAGACGTGTTACTCCATCGGCTCAGGTCTGAAGAACATCGTCTGTAATCTCTTCATATTTCGTGTGTGTGTGTGTGTGTGTGTGTGTGTGTGTGTGTGTGTGAACTCACTGCCTGGTTCGTGCTCCAGGCCTCATGATGGAGGACGACCCTTCGCCCTGCGCATTCGCCGGGAGCGGACGCTTCTGTGACGGCAACGGGACGGAGTGCCGGGGCAAGTGGGAGGGGCCCAACGGCGGCATCACGAACTTTGACAACATCTTCTTCGCCATTCTGACTGTTTTCCAGTGCATCACTATGGAGGGCTGGACGGACGTGCTCTACTGGGTACAAACACACACACGTGCCAGATCTCCTGAAGTTAATTTCTGATTGAAATAGTTCAACGACACTCGGCCTCTCTGTCTTTCTGTCTCTCTGTAGATGAACGATGCCATCGGTTTCGAGATTCCATGGATCTACTTTGTCTCTCTCGTCATCTTCGGCTCCTTTTTCATCATCAACCTGGTGTTGGGTGTGTTGAGCGGGTGGGTGGTCCCAGGTCTCCAAACTTTATCCTTTATACTTCTCTTCCATCTCTTGTCTAAGTGTTCTGGTGTGTGTGTGTGTGTGTGTGTGTGTGTGTGTGTGTGTGTGTGTGTGTGTGTGTGTGTGTGTGTGTGTGTGTGTGTGTGTGTGTGTGTGTGTGTGTGTGTGCGTGCGCACAGAGAGTTCTCCAAGGAGAGAGAGAAGGCCGTGGCGCGTGGCGAGCTACAGAAAGCTCAGGAGAGCAAACAGATGGAAGAGGACATGATCGGCTACATGGACTGGCTCATCGAGGCCGAGGACGTGGACGAAGAGGGAAACAAACGTGAGTTTCACACGCACGCACACACACACACACACACACTGGACACTGTGGAGATTCGAGCACGATCTGTGTGTTTGTCTGCGAAAGGTGCCGCGATTGCAAAGAAAAAGATGATGAAGAAGTTCGGCTGGTACAAGCACAGTGAGGACGGAGGAGGTATGTTGAGCGTCACCGTCTTATTATTATTATATTATTAATGTGTTTCTGTGACTCGAGACTCTAACGGCGTGTTCCGTCCCCGGGGGTCGTCAGAGTCGGACTCGGACGATGACATTGCATACCTCGACGACGACAGCGGCTTCTGCGCTTCGCTCATGTGAGAAAGAGAAACTCATTATTACCACACAGGAGCAGATGAAGTTGTTGTTATTAATCTCTCTCACTGTTTTGTTTCCTCAGGGCGAAGATGATGGCCAACAGCTTCTGGTGAGATTCTCAACATCATATTAATGTGACGAAGAACATGAGCTTCCAGAGAAACGCTTATAAAATATGTTTTTTATATCATTGGTAATATTTTAACAGTTCTTTTAACAGGACTGAGAACATTTGAAACTTATAATGATTTTTTAATCCATCAGCTGATTGCTGTGATTATGAGAATGTAGACAGCTCTGGTGCCCCCAGTGGTTCCAGGTGGTATCACCGTCTGGTCTCAGCAGACTCTGAATTGTTTGACAATCAACATTAACGTCTGAATCCCAAACTTTACTGAGTCATCCAGCGTTTTCAGTACGAGACACAAACGTTCACCTAGACATCTGTTCATCATGAACTCCGTCACTGCGTCTTCCCTGTCGCTCTCTGTGTCACGTTCTAAATGTCCACTCCTCCGTCAGTGACCAGCTGTGTCAGCTGAATCACACCTTCAGGAAGAACTGCCGTGTGGCCGTGAAGACCACCAACTTCTACTGGCTGGTGCTTCTGCTCGTCTTCCTCAACACGGTGGCCAGCGCCTCGGAGCATTACGGACAACCCAAGTGGCTCACGGAGATGCAAGGTAGCAACACACGCCTCCTCTTCACCTCAACGCCGGAGGAGAACCTGAGCGTGACTCCGCCTCTTCTTCTTCTTCTCTTTGTCCCGCAGAGCGAGCCAACAAGATCCTGCTGCTGCTCTTCACCCTGGAGATGCTGATGAAGATGTACGCCTTCGGCCTACAGATCTATTTCATGGCGCTGTTCAACCGCTTCGATTGCATCGTGGTGTTCGGCGGCATCCTGGAGACTCTGCTCGTGGAGTTTGACGCCATCCCGCCCATCGGCATCTCCGTGCTGCGCTGCATCCGCCTGCTCAGGATCTTCAAGATGACTCGGTAACCGAGGACGAACCTGAACCTTCTCTGATCGGACGTGTCCTGCGTGTCTCTGCTCAATGTGTCTGCGCTCTCTCGTGGTTTCCAGGCACTGGGCTGCTCTGTCCGACCTGGTCAACTCACTGCTGAACTCCATGAAGGCGATCTGCTCGCTCCTGCTCCTTCTCTTCCTCTTCCTCATCATCTTCGCTCTGCTGGGCATGCAGCTGTTTGGAGGCAAATTCAACTTCGACGAGATGCAGATGAAGAGAAGCACTTTCGACTCCTTCCCTCAGGCTCTGCTCACTTGTTTCCAGGTCATTTACGTCCCCACGACATCTTGTTTTTATTTTTACAGCAGTGCTTTATGTTATGGTATTAATAATCTCCGATGGTGCGTCTGTGCAGATCCTCACCGGAGAGGACTGGAACGCCGTGATGTATGACGGCATCATGGCGTACGGAGGACCCATCTTCCCAAACATGATCGTGTGCGTTTACTTTGTCATCCTCTTCGTCTGTGGTAACTGTATCCTTTTCCCAAGAAGTCGCCGACAGATCAGTGATTCCTGCTCCGAACATTACATCATCTTTTAATTCCCGACGGAACAAATGCGATTCCTTCATTTTGAAACCAGACATCCTGCTCAACGTCTTCTTGGCTATCGCCGTGGACAACCTGGCAGGAGGTGGCGGAAAGAAAACTGTGGAGTGAGTCTGACAATAGAACAGGTGATAGTGAGACGTTTTCCTGAACAGTGACAGTTCCAACTCATCTTCATCTGTTTCTCAGAGAGAAAAAGGACGATGAGGAGGAGTGGGACGAGGATGAAGAGAAGGAAGATGAAGATGCAGCGGTACAGTAGATAATGATTTCATATTTTTCTGCCAGAGGAAACAGTGTGTGATGTGTCGTCGTGTCTGCAGAACGACGAGGACGACTGGCAGGAGAACGAGGAGCTGAGGGCCATCGAGGGACTCGAGGGTGAGACAGACACTCGAACGTCTCACTTTCACGTCAACTTGGAAACTGTTTCACATCTTCCTGGTTCTCTGTGTTTCGTTACAGGCGTCGCTCCGTTGAAGCCGGAGTTCTCGGGGCCTAAAGAGAAGATCGTCCCGATTCCCGACGGGAGTTCCTTCTTCATCCTCGGAAAGAAAAACTGGTAAATCTGACTTCATGTTCCCAGTTAATCTACATTATTCTTTAACTTCCCACTAATTCATAACTCTCCACCTCTGAATCAATGCACTCGTTTCCTCACCATTCTCAGTTTGCGAGTCGCCTGCCACAACCTCATCCATCACCCCTACTTCACCAACATCATCCTCGTCTTCATCATCCTCAGCAGTATTTCCCTGGCTGCTGAGGATCCCATCAAATCCCACTCATTCAGAAACATAGTAAGACAGAGACATCGGAGCTTCACAGTAATTTACCTTCATGACGAGAAGAATTCATACTCTGTGTTATTTTTCCTCAGGTGCTCGGTTATGCCGATTACGTGTTCACCTCAGTTTTCACGGTGGAGATCGTTCTGAAGGTAAAGTTCACTGTGGGCGGAGTAGAATAAATCAAATGTATAATGTAATCTGGGAGCGTTAATGGTCGTTTCCTCACCAGATGACGGTCTACGGAGCTTTTCTTCACACCGGCTCCTTCTGCAGAAACGCCTTCAACCTCCTGGACCTGCTGGTCGTCAGCGTGTCGCTCATGTCCTTCTTCCTGCAGTGAGTTGTTGTGTAGCCGTCACCTGTGGAAGAGCAGGTGTGGAGGTCAGAGGGCCGACACCTTTCAGGGTTCGGTGAAAGAAAGTTTGTTCCATTTCCAAGTTAAACCTTAGCTTGGGGTCTTAGTCTGGGACCACATGGGTCATTTCCGATTTCCAAGAGTCGTTACCGCCGCACGCAATTGGACGTACAACCAGTGAGAGCAACGGATCACGTGACGTCTGTTGATCGACAGACCAGAGCAGAGAGGAGATGATGTCATGTCTGTGACGTCTGTGATGATGATTCCACAACGTGTCTGTGAACCGGCGTTGTCGTCTCTGTCGGACACATTTGAAAACATCAGGTTCTTTTAGTCGAATGCTCGTTTGTCAGCGTCAGCCATCTTGGCTGTTTCCAGTAGTCACTTCTCTCTACGTCACGGTATAAACCACGCCCCCTATCAGATCGTCGGTTGTGATTGGACCTGCAAGATTTCTGCCGGAGGGAAAATCACTTCCCGATGGAGGAGATCCAGACTGAGTCTAGTTAAAACCTGCTCTCAGTTTGACACATTATAGCTCATTATTTTTAATATTATTCATTCATTTTTTCTCATCTTTTTCTAACTTCTCTAAATCCTGGTTGTTTCCAGTTCAAGTGCGATTTCTGTGGTGAAGATTCTTCGGGTGCTTCGTGTGCTCCGGCCCCTTCGAGCCATCAACAGAGCCAAGGGGCTAAAGGTCAACTCTCTTTATTAACATTTAAATCATATTGTGTTGCATTGTACGCGTGCTGCCATGTTTCTGGTTGCTCAGTGTTTCGTGTATATAAAGTATAGTGTGTGTATACGTCCACAGAACGTGGTGCAGTGTGTGTTCGTGGCCATTCGCACCATCGGAAACATCCTGATCGTCACGACGCTGCTTCAGTTCATGTTCGCGTGTATTGGCGTGCAGCTCTTCAAGGTACATGATGTTCATGAGTTTTCCTTTGTTCTCATAAATCGAAAGAACAGTTTTTACTCTGTGCTTCGTGTTCCAGGGAAGATTCTACAGCTGCACGGACGAAGCCAAACACACTCCGGACGAGTGCAAGTCAGTTTCTCTTGTGACATTTCTCTGCACAGTATGAAGAACTTGATGATCCATAAACACTGTATGTCATAACATGTGTGTGTGTGTGTGTGTGTGTGTGTGTGTGCGTGTGTGTGTGTGTTTTCAGAGGAACGTTTGTCGTGTATAAAGACGGAGACATGAACCACCCGATGGTGAGAGAGAGGATTTGGGAAAACAGTGAATTCAACTTCGACAACGTGCTGATGGGAATGTTGGCGTTATTCACCGTGTCGACATTTGAAGGCTGGCCACAGTGAGAAGCACCTTTATATAATATTTATTATAAAGCATGAAGATTGTTTTGCGTCAAAGGGTCAGAAATGTTTCATACATTCATTGTTTTTTAAACTAAGGCTAAAACGTTTCACCTCTAGTTTTTATCAAAGTTTTCTCGAACAGGAACCTGCTGTTGGTACGACAGAGTGTAAATGTCAATTACAGGAAAATACAAATCATAATATTACAAGAATAAAGTTGAAATACTATGAGAATAACCCTGTTATATTACAATGCAAGGATAAAGTTTTAAAGTTACATGAATAAAAATTAAATATCACCAGAATAAAGTTGTAAATGAGGAACGTGAAGCATTTTGTTGAGTTAAACTTTAGTATAAGTTTATCATTATTATCAGGACTTTGATGAAACGACTGGAAGATTTTTCTTGTTCCCAAAATATTACGACTTTATACCTGTAATATTCTGACCTTTTTCTTATTAAATCACAAATTTATTTTGATAATATTATGACTTTATTCTTGAAATCTCAGAATTATTATCTTCTCTGATACTCGCCGTGATACTCGTCGTATGTTGTTGACTGTTTGAAGCTGAGTTCAGTTCTGTATGTTGTGAATGTGGATCAGAACGAGGGAACATGTGACACGTCGCATGTCACAGTGTTTCCTCACGCGTGTTTCCTCACTGTCGTCATGTTTTTCGTATGAAGGCTTCTTTACCGCGCAGTGGACGCCAACGCCATAAACCGCGGTCCCATCTACAACTACCGAGTGGAGATCTCCATCTTCTTCATCATCTACATCATCATCATCGCCTTCTTCATGATGAACATCTTCGTGGGTTTTGTCATCATCACGTTTCGAGAACAAGGAGAAGCCGAGTTTAAAAACTGTGAACTCAACAAAAATCAAGTTGGTCCTGTATATATATATATTTATATTCTATATCTGACTGTATATGTAATCGTCTTTATTAAATGTAATCTGGTGAATTAACGCTCCCTCTCGTCTTCTCTCCAGCGACAGTGTGTTTACTACGCTCTTAAAGCTCAACCCATAAAGATTTACATTCCCAAAAACCCATCTCAGCTCAAGTTCTGGAAAATCATCAACTCCAGTCAGTTTGAATACATCATGTTCGTTCTGATTCTGGGGAACACACTCACTCTGGCCATTCAGGTACCAGCTCGTGATTCACTCAACATATTTACAGAACAAATTTTCTTCAGTGATGAGAAGATTCGTGTTTGTTTTCTTCTCTCCAGCATTACGAGCAGTCGAAGACCTTCACCTCCGTCATGGACATCCTCAACATGATCTTCACTGTGGTCTTCACCATCGAGATGATCATCAAGTTACTGGCTCTGCGAGCTCACGTGAGACTTTTCAACCGTTCGAACGTTCACAACAACTCGTCTAGTTGATTTTCTCTGATTCTCACTTTCTTTTCTTTTTTTTCTGCAGCATTATTTCATCGACCCTTGGAACTCGTTTGACGCTCTGATCGTGGTGGGGAGCGTGTTGGACATCGCCGTGTCGGAGTTTAGTGTGAGTTTGTTCACACAATCTGTATTAAATGTGTGATTAAAGCCTCGAGTTGCTCTCCTTCTTTTCTGTTTTCCAAAAAATCATAACTACATAGTAGATACAAGAACTTGACATTAAATAAATCTCCTGAGAAAGATCCTGACACTTTACAGAAGAAGCAAAGTGTTGAGATGTTAATTTGATCATTGTTCTTCCTGACAGATGATTTACTCTAATAATTAAAGCATTTGTTTCTGATGCTGATGTTTTTTAATCTCTTTCCTCCGACACGTTGTCTCGGCCTGTTGTGGATCCAGGGCGGAGGCGGCCACGGCGAGGTGAGCGCAGGTCACAACCGCTGGAGCTGCACATGCGTCTCAGAATTATATTTCAACACGTGCGAGAATGATTCACCAGTTTGGTTTTAACGTCCTGTTCTTTCCGTGCAGGGCGGCAGCAAAGGAGAAAGTGGGAAAGTTTCCATCACGTTCTTCCGATTGTTCCGAGTGTTGAGGTTGGTCAAGCTGCTCAGCAAAGGAGAAGGGATTCGAACTCTGCTCTGGACTTTTGTCAAGTCACTCCAGGTCGGTGACGAGCAAATCATTCACATGATAATATTATAATAATTATTGAATAAAGCGCTGAGTTCAGGATGTTGTCATGAATCTGCTCAGGCTCTGCCTTATGTCGGTCTGCTCATCGCCATGATCTTCTTCATCTATGCTGTGATCGGCATGCAGGTGAGTGATCACGAGAAGTCATCAATCACCAATCGATGGTAAATATAAAAGTATAAAGAGAAAAAAAATCATTCTTTTAGTCTTTGAAATCAAAGCAACTGAGCACAGAGACTAAACACACGAGGGAGGCGGAGAAACAAAGACACAGACAGGAAGTTAACTAAGTGAGAGACACACGAGGAGAGTGAGGTCAAAGTACAACAGAACCACACTAGTCTAAAAAGTCTTCCAGAGGTTGTTGACGCCGGCGGCTCTGGATGACGACCGGTCAGATGCTCGTCTCTCACCATGTGACCTGTGTTCTGCTCAAAGACGTTCGGGAAAGTGGCCGTCGACGACGACACTCACATCAACAGGAACTGCAACTTCCAGACGTTCTTCATGGCCGTTCTGGTGCTTTTCAGGTGAGACACTTCATCCAGATGCTGAACTCCACTGTGTGTCATCAGCAATGACATTTAATAAGAGATTTTAATTCTCAGTCTTTCCTCTAATATGGTAAATTGACTGTATTCATGAAACTCTTTACTGAGTCACATTCGTTCACTGAAGAGTCGTCAGAGGCGATGTAGGGTTAAGTTAAGTGTCCTGCCCGAGGACACTTCTGTCTGCATGCAGACTGGGGGAAGTGGGGATCAAACCGCCGACCTTGTGGTTAGTGGACGAACGCCTCTACCTCCTGAGCCACTGCCGCCGTATATCATAATGTCACCTGCGTTTTTATGAGAGTTTTCTAACTAAGCCCAAGTTATGTCCCAACACAATATTTCCTTGCATGAATCAGAATGATTGTGAAGATTTCCTCCGATGAAGACGAGTGTCAGAGAACAGTGCTGCTCTGCGTCCTGCAGGTGTGCCACTGGAGAACAGTGGCAGGAGATCATGTTGGCGGCTCTGCCCGGCAGACGCTGCGACCCAGAGTCCGACACTGAGCCCGGTGAGGAGTTCACCTGCGGCAGCAACTTGTCCTACATCTACTTCATCAGCTTCTTCATGCTCTGCGCCTACCTGGTGAGAACGAGGCCTTTAAATCTGCCCTTCTGGCTCCTGTTGTGATGTCATGTAGGCATGATTAATTCAGAGTTGTGTTTTACAGACTGTGAGGTCAAGATGAAAGTAGAGAGAATAAAAGTTTTAAAAGCTCAACCTGTCTTCTCCAGTTCCCCGCTCGAATATGAAACGTCCACATCCCTGGATTTTGTTAATCCAGAAAGAAAAATCACGAAATCCTGAATTAAAAGGCTGCGACTGTTTCGGTTCCATTCCTGTGACCTCAGAGCTATTTTAAGACCGTGTGTGTGCGTGTGTCTCCTGTGTGTGGTTCTCTGTATTAGATCAGAATGGAAAGTCAATCAAAGTCACTCATTACAAAACAAAAGACAAAACACCTCAATGCAAAATGTCAACTTTTCTTATTCCTTAATTTTCCCTGATTTCTTTCAGGGTTTATTGTTATGATCAAAAACTACTACAGATTATTTTAAATAGTTTGAAACGGTGTTTGTGTGTCAACGTTGTTCGTCTCTGTCTCTCCGTCAGATCATCAACCTGTTCATCGCCGTCATCATGGACAACTTTGAGTACCTGACTCGGGACTGGACCGTGCTCGGGACGCACCACCTGGACGAGTTCAAGAGAGTCTGGTCCGACTACGATCCCGAGGCCACGTGAGACCTCCCTCCTCTGCTCCTCTGTGGTTTTCTTCCCTCTGATGTTTTTCACTGTCGTCTCTCTGTTAACTTCTGTTTGTCTGCGTCTCTCAGAGGTCGTATAAAACACATCGACGTGGTCACGATGCTGCGCAGGATCCAGCCTCCTCTGGGGTTTGGGAAGCTGTGTCCTCATCGAGTTGCTTGCAAGGTGAGTCACCGCAGTCACAGTCTTCTCCTCACATCCGGCTTCAGGCGCAGAAGTAACAGCGGCCTCCCGTTTGTCCTCAGAGACTCGTCGCCATGAACGTCCCTCTGCACTCGGATGGGACGGTCACGTTCAGCGCCACTCTGTTCGCCCTGGTGCGAACCTCACTTAAGATCAAGACCGAAGGTGACGCAGGAGAAACTCACCCACACTCTGGTTCTGTTCTTGTTGTGGTCGAGTGTCATCAGGGTTTGTCGTCCCTCAGGTCCCATCGACCAGCAGAACGAGGAGCTGAAGGTGATTATCAAGAAGCTGTGGAAGCGAACGAAGCCCAAGCTCATCGATGAAGTCATTCCTCCCCCTAGAGGTACATCACAGAATTACACCACTGCCATAAAGACAAACTGTAGAGGAAACTGAAATCACTCAAAAGATTAAATAAAGCTTTATAAACCTGAATACAAAAACATGTTTAGACATATATGAATCTCAGGATCTTCCTCTTTCACCTCATCACAGCACTTTTTTTCCCCTCCTCAGGTGATGAGGTGACCTGTGGGAAGTTCTACGCCAGCTTCCTGATTCAGGACTATTTCAAAAAGTTCCGCAAGAGGAAGGAGAGGGAGAGGAAATCCAAACGGAAGGACAGGGCGGCTTCTCTGCAGGTGAAGATCGATTTAAAAGATTTGTTTTATGGCGTAGACCAGACGCTCCCCTCGCTATGAGTCATATTCAAAGGGTTTGATTATGGTTTTTAAACACAAAGAAAGTTCAGTAACTTTGTTGTGAATGTGAATATTTGTTTATCTTCTTCTTTAAATCCATGAATCTGAAAATGTGCAAAGGTAGTTCATTTCCAAAATTTAACTAGGAGACACAGATGTGTCATATAGTATATAGAGTATATGAATGACATGGAATCAAACTCTCAAGATTCAAACAAGTCAAGCTTTAAAGATCCTGGAGGGGTCCAGTCACGTTTTATAAAGTATATAAAAATATTCAGCTATGCCTAATATTTTGTTTAACAATGCTTCGCTAAGTGTCTGCTAACACACCTGCCGTGTACAGGACAGGAGCAGAAGAAAAACACTTTTCTGACTGGAGGGAACTTTAATCAAGTTTCTTTCCAGCTGTGTGATGATGTGTTTGTGTTTTCTCAGCTCGGGCTGCGGACGCTGCAGGACCTGGCTCCAGAGATGCGTTTGGCGATGGCCTGTGACATGGAAGACGAGGAAGGTGCAGACGGAGAGATGATGGGTGACGACATATTCGACAGCGAGCCCAGAACCTCGGCGACCAACACGCGCACCAGCACGCCGATGCCGGCCATAGAAATGCTGGTGGAGCAGACGACTGTGCTCATGGAGCGGGAGCCGCGGGAGGCCGAGGGGGGCGTTGTCACGCAGCAGGTGACGCCCCTGAAGGAGCAGCACAGACCGGGCTCCGAGCTGGGAGGAGTCGATGTGGTGACCGAGCAGCCCGTGAGGGCGACGCCGCTGCCCACCAGGTGCGTTTCTCCGAAATTCACACATTCTATTGAAAAGTCACACTGAGTCTCCTGACCTGCCTGTTCTCTACCGACAGGGTGGAGTCCATCAGTCAGTCGCTTCCTCCCCCTCCTCCTCCGCCGCCGCCGCCGTCTCCTCCTCCTCCAGAGACGTCCGGAGGAGGAGGAGGAGAGGTTGTGGCTGAAGAAGCAGCCGTGACGGCGACAGCAGCTGAGCAGGTTTACATCAGTGAAGGCGAAGCTGCAAGTCTGTCGACAGGAGACAGGTGAGAAGAGGAAGAGTGAGAGATGAAGAGTGAGACGAGGAAGAGTAAGAGAAGAAGAGTGAGAAAGGAAGAGTGAAACGAGGAAGAGTGAGAGATGAAGAGTGAGACGAGGAAGAGTGAGAGATGAAGAGTGAGAGATGAAGAGTGAGAGATGAAGAGTGAGAGATGAAGAGTGACAGATGAAGAGTGACAGATGAAGAGTGAGACGAGGAAGAGTGAGAGAGGAAGAGTGACAGATGAAGAGTGAGAAAGGAAGAGTGAAACGAGGAAGAGTGAGAGAGGAAGAGTGAGAGATGAAGAGTGAGAGATGAAGAGTGAGAGATGAAGAGTGACAGATGAAGAGTGAGACGAGGAAGAGTGAGAGAGGAAGAGTGAGAGATGAAGAGTGACAGATGAAGAGTGACAGATGAAGAGTGAGACGAGGAAGAGTGAGAGAGGAAGAGTGACAGATGAAGAGTGAGACGAGAGAGAGTGACAGATGAAGAGTGAGACGAGGAAGAGTGAGAGAGGAAGAGTGAGAGATGAAGAGTGACAGATGAAGAGTGACAGATGAAGAGTGACAGATGAAGAGTGAGACGAGGAAGAGTGAGAGAGGAAGAGTGACAGATGAAGAGTGAGACGAGAGAGAGTGACAGAGGAAGAGTGAGACGAGGAAGAGTGAGAGATGAAGAGTGAGAGGTGAAGAGTGAGAAAGGAAGAGTGAGATGAGGGAGAGTGAGGGATGAAGAGTGAGAGAGGAAGAGTGAGAGATGAAGAGTGAGAGATGAAGAGTGAGAGAGGAAGAGTGAGAGATGAAGAGTGAGACGAGGAAGAGTGAGAGATGAAGAGTGAGACGAGGAAGAGTGAGAGATGAAGAGTGAGAGATGAAGAGTGAGAGAGGAAGAGTGAGAGATGAAGAGTGAGACGAGGAAGAGTGAGAGATGAAGAGTGAGACGAGGAACAGTGAGAGATGAAGAGTGAGAGATGAAGAGTGAGACGAGGAAGAGTGAGAGATGAAGAGTGAGACGAGGAAGAGTGAGAGATGAAGAGTGAGAGGAAGAATGAGAGATGAAGGGTGAGAAAGGAAGAGTGAGACAAGGAAGAGTGAGAGATGAAAAGTGAGACAAGGAAGAGTGAGAGATGAAGAGTGAGAAAGGAAGAGTGAGACAAGGAAGAGTGAGAAAGGAAGAGTGAGAAAGGAAGAGTGAGAGAGGAAGAGTGAGAGATGAAGAGTGAGACGAGGAAGAGTGAGACGAGGAAGAGTGAGACGAGGAAGAGTGAGAGATGAAGAGTGAGACGAGGAAGAGTGAGAGATGAAGAGTGAGAGGAAGAATGAGAGATGAAGGGTGAGAAAGGAAGAGTGAGACAAGGAAGAGTGAGAGATGAAAAGTGAGACAAGGAAGAGTGAGACGAGGAAGAGTGAGAGATGAAGAGTGAGAGGAAGAATGAGAGATGAAGAGTGAGAAAGGAAGAGTGAGAAAGGAAGAGTGAGACGAGGAAGAGTGAGACAAGGAAGAGTGAGAGATGAAAAGTGAGAAAGGAAGAGTGAGATGAGGAAGAGTGAGACGAGGAAGAGTGAGACGAGGAAGAGTGAGAGATGAAGAGTGAGACGAGGAAGAGTGAGAGCTGAAGAGTGAGACGAGGAAGAGTGAGAGATGAAGAGTGAGAGATGAAGAGTGAGAGAGGAAGAGTGAGAGATGAAGAGTGAGACGAGGAAGAGTGAGACGAGGAAGAGTGAGAGATGAAGAGTGAGACGAGGAAGAGTGAGAGATGAAGAGTGAGAGGAAGAATGAGAGATGAAGGGTGAGAAAGGAAGAGTGAGACAAGGAAGAGTGACAGATGAAAAGTGAGACAAGGAAGAGTGAGAGATGAAGAGTGAGAAAGGAAGAGTGAGAAAGGAAGAGTGAGACGAGGAAGAGTGAGACAAGGAAGAGTGAGAGATGAAAAGTGAGAGATGAAGAGTGAGAAAGGAAGAGTGAGATGAGGAAGAGTGAGACGAGGAAGAGTGAGACGAGGAAGAGTGAGAGATGAAGAGTGAGACGAGGAAGAGTGAGAGCTGAAGAGTGAGACGAGGAAGAGTGAGAGATGAAGAGTGAGAGATGAAGAGTGAGAGAGGAAGAGTGAGAGATGAAGAGTGAGACGAGGAAGAGTGAGACGAGGAAGAGTGAGAGATGAAGAGTGAGACGAGGAAGAGTGAGAGATGAAGAGTGAGAGGAAGAATGAGAGATGAAGGGTGAGAAAGGAAGAGTGAGACAAGGAAGAGTGACAGATGAAAAGTGAGACAAGGAAGAGTGAGAGATGAAGAGTGAGAAAGGAAGAGTGAGAAAGGAAGAGTGAGACGAGGAAGAGTGAGACAAGGAAGAGTGAGAGATGAAAAGTGAGAGATGAAGAGTGAGAAAGGAAGAGTGAGATGAGGAAGAGTGAGACGAGGAAGAGTGAGAGATGAAGAGTGAGACGAGGAAGAGTGAGAGATGAAGAATGAGAGAGGAAGAGTGAGAGATGAAGAATGAGAGAGGAAGAGTGAGACGGGGAAGAGTGAGAGATGAAGAGTGAGACAAGGAAGAGTGAGAGAGGAAGAGTTAGACGGGGAAGAGTGAGACGAGGAAGATGAAGAGTAAGAGAGGAAGAGTGAGAGATGAAGAGGAAGAGAGGAAGAGTGAGAGATGAAGAGGAAGAGAGGAAGAGTGAGAGATGAAGAGTGAGAGATGAAGAGTGAGACGAGGAAGAGTGAGAGAGGAAGAGTGAGACGGGGAAGAGTGAGACGAGGAAGATGAAGAGTAAGAGAGGAAGAGTGAGAGATGAAGAGGAAGAGAGGAAGAGGAAGAGTGAGAGAGGGTGAGGGAGAAAGATATTATATGTTGTTTGGATGATTCCCGGTGTAAAACAACAGGTTGTGTTTGTGCAGATTGTTACAGGAGCTTCGTATTTAATGCAGATGTTGAGTTGTGAGGATGTGAGGAAGCTTCTTGTCTCTGTGTGTTCGACAGGTACGTGTATCCAGAGCCTGTCTCTCCTGAACCCACCGTCACCGGCTACAGTGGTCAGAGCCTGGACCGAGCCGCCAGCATCGAACCGTATGACGCTCAAGACGCCAACGGCTTCGTCGGCAACGGCTACAACAACACCGACGTGAACGGAGGGAGCGTCGCCGAGAGCCCCGCCCCCTTCTCCATGGACGGGTACAACGGGAACGGATACAACGGGAACGGATACAACGGGAACGGGTACAACGGGAACGGATACAATGGGAACGGATACAACGGGAACGGGTATGCGGGCTACAACGAGAACGGCAGCGTCATCAGCAACAACGGTATTGGCAGCACGGCGAGCGGCTTCAACGAAAACGGCAGCTCTGTGACGGGATACGCTCAGAAGGTCCGGAGACGGCTGCTTCCTGTCGTTCCTCAAGGTCAGACACCGACTTTATGTATCATCGACTAATCTTAACGTTTACAATATGATACTGTAATACAGTAAATGTTTCATTTCACAATACATGTTTTACCTGATAATCAATAATATGTATGTGAGGTCGTCACTACATGTATAATAGTAAAAGTATAATAATAATAACAACAGCTTGGATTTACGTAGTTACCCAAGGCCTCGTCGCAGAGTGAGACAAATGAAGAAGGTAAAAAGGTAAAAAAAAAAATTAAAAAATACATATGTAAAAAATATATATCGATATATTCTTCGTTTAAGAAACATAAACGAAGAATGGACATCATCAGTAAAAGGAGTAAAGCTTCTGTTTTTGAAATATGAAATATCAGAGATGTTTCCTTCATAAAACATCAGGTTGTTTTTCTTCCTAACAAATAATAAATGTATGAGTGAACTTGAATACGTTTGTGACTGATGCTGTGACCATCCTCGTGGTTATAGTCATTACATTACATTACAGTTATGTTGTCGTTATGTTTTATGTCACGTGTCGTTCCAGGTCGACGGCCGTCCTTTAACTTCCAGTGTCTGCGACCTCAGAGCAGCGTGGACGACCTCCCCATCCCGGGACGTTACAGTGGGACAGCCTCCCCGTCCCGGTCCCGTCTGCAGGTGAGACCGCGCCTTGCGTGACCTCGCGTGACCTTGCGTGACCTCGCGTGACCTCGCGTGACCTCGCGTGACCTCTGACCGTTCAGCTACGACAGAGATCCTCACCTGGTTTCTCTCTCATCAGATCCAGCAGAGTCTGGACTCGCGGCCCGGCAGCGCGTCGTCCATGTCGTCCGCCTCCTGGTTGAACACGACGGCGGCCGGCGTCACTCCGGTCCCGGGAATCATCGCTCCCTCGGGGCGCCGAGGAAAACTGGTCTACACGCCCGTGATGCTGATGGACCAGGCCACCGGCAGCAGCCGACCGCTGTGGAGCGACGGCTCCGCCAGCCTCCCGGCGGGAAGCCGCCCCGGCTTGTACCCGGGTCAGACCAGAACCTTCACCAGCGTCAGGATGCCGCAGGCGGCGCCGCTCAACCAGGGCTTCATCAACAGAGGCAGCGCCGACAGTCTGGTGGAGTCGGTGAGTCGAGACGAGAGCGACAATATGAAACTGTAACTTTCAACAGGCGGACGGATATTTATGAAACTTAATAGAAGAGTTAACATGGATGTTGTCTAAACGTGAATACATTGTGGATCACCAAGGTTAAAGGTCAAGGTCACCAGGGCCAAATACCACCAAAATATATGATCATATAAATAAATATATAATCATGTATGATCATATATATATAAACTGTATATAAATATGTAATCATATGTATCTCATGAACCGATTTGACCCATGACGTCATCGTCTCGCAGAAAAATGAGGTCAAAGTTTACAAATGACCAGGTCAGAGGTCATATAACATATTTACCTTTAAAGGTCAAAGGTCAAGGTCACAGAGCCAATTTTTTGCAAATATATTCTGAGTGACCATAACCCTGGAAATTGCAAACAGAATTTGTGGAAAGTTTTCTTCAAGGGTCTTGTTGGTTCATAGAATAAAATCTGTAGTGAACTTTATGATGATGTCATGAAAAATGATGCAACGTTCTGTGAACAGAGGTCAAACTCAAACATTAGTTTCTGTACATGTGCTGATATTTAACAGCTGTATCAAATGATCATCAGAGGAAATTCATACTTTATAACTGTAGATCTCTCACGTGATCTGATGAACTTTGAATCATCTTCTTCACTGGATGTTCGTTAGAAAATAATATTTCAGTTGGTTTGATCAGAGCAAAGAATCACTGGACATGATCATAATAATAATAAATGCATGTTGTGAAATCATAATCCTATTTTTACATTTTTGCGTTGTGTTGTATTTCTCTCACTCGTGTCAGATCCTGATCTCCGAGGGTCTCGGCGTCTACGCCCGCGACCCGAAGTTCGTGAGCTTCGCCAAGAGGGAGATCGCCGACGCGTGTCACATGAGCCTGGACGACATAGAGAGCGCCGCCGCCGACCTCATCGCTCGTCAGTCGGCCTCGCGCGTAGAGGACGAGCTGGCCGACGAGATGAACTGTGTGATTACTTACTGAAGTTATTACTGTACGAGACGTGTGTGTGTGTGTGTGTGTGTGTATGTGTGTGTCGAGTGTTTGTATCTTCTGATGCGGTAGGAGACAGACGGACCAACACTTCCTGTAAGAACACGTCAGAACAGGAAGTGACACGTGACACATTAAGACAAACTGTCACTCAGTTTTATGACAAAGGAAGATTTTACATTCTTTCATTTTCTACTGTACGTGAATCCTGCTGCGGTCACGACTCGTACAGCAGTGAAGACAGAAAGTGTTGAACTATTAGATCAATAACACAGAGGATGAGATCCAGAGTGTAAATATATTAAATATCATCCAAGATGAAGTTTTCATACTCATAGTGAAAATGTCTTCTTTTTTTTCCACCTGTGGAACGGAGAGTTTATATCGATTGTGCACAAATAAAACAAGTTTTCTCAGATGTCATGTTTGATTCTTTTTGTGACAGTTTGTGATTCAGTTTTGAACTGAAACGGACGACGAGAAGTTCAGTTGTGTAATCAGATGATAACGGTCCGGCAGATGGACGACATCTGGTTCCTCCGCGAGTCAGCCGCTCAGAAACAAAACCTGTTTCATTAATATATGCATGATTGTACAAAACGCTGAGATGCAAATAGTTTGTTGACGTCAGGTGATTTGTTTCCTGACCTTTTCATTTCCTTCTTCACGTGACTCCGTCCCGCTCGTCTCCTTTATTCCATCTCATCTCCCTTTAGAATAAAGCTGCGCTGTGATTGGACAGACGTCACGGCGCTTCACGCGCCCTCGCAGCGGCTCGTGACGCAGTCCTCTGCTCTTCCTCCCCCCGGGCTGTTCCGGATGAGCCCCCCCCCCCCCCCCTCCCCCCCTCCCGATCCTCTTATCAGCGAGTAAGCGGCCAAGATGGATGTTGTAAACCAGGTAAGAGCTTCGTGCTGGAATAATCATCTGATTCGTTATGGTTCGAGTGTCTGCTGATGCTGATTCTTTATCATCACGTGTCTGCGTCGTGCGCGCGAATTCATGTCGGTGTTTTTGTCATGAACCGTCTTCAACGATCAGTGATATGAATTCATCTCAGTCGCGTAAAGGCGCCGCAGAGCCTCGACGGAGGAGGGAGGTTTCGTCCGGTCGAGGTGATGGAGAGTGGAGGTGCAGAGGAGGAGAGGATGAAGCTCCTCTTCTGCACAGATTCCGTTCATTCATTCATTCAGCTCGTTCACGTCTCAATTCCTCGCCGTGCTACGATAAGAACCGTGAATCTGAGTCGCTCCGAGGCTCCGCGGTGGGCCCTCCGTCCCCCCCGTCTCCCCCCCCTCCGTCCCCCCCGTCTCCCCCCCCGTCCCCCCGTCCCCCGGAGCGGGGGCGAGGGGGCTGAGGGGCCGAGGGGCGAGGGGCCGAGGGGCCGAGGGGCGAGGGGCCGAGGGGCCGAGGGGCGAGGGGCCGAGGGCCGAGGGGCGAGGGGCCGAGGGGCGAGGGGCCGAGGGGCGAGGGGCCGAGGGGCCGGGGGGGCCGAGGGCCGAGGGGCAAGGGGCCGAGGGGGCCGAGGGCCGAGGGGCGAGGGGCCGGGGGGGCCGAGGGCCGAGGGGCAAGGGGCCGAGGGAAATCAGGAGGATTTTATATCTGTCGAATGAATCGTGCGTCATCTGGATGTTTTTGGAGAAACTGCAGCGGGTGAGACGCGAGGACCCGTCGCTCCGGTGCGGACTTTCAGTGATCAGGCGCAGGGACACACCGCGGTGCCGCATTCACCTGCACACACACACACACACACACACACACACACACACACACACACACACACACAGTTACTCTGGTTCATCACAATGAATTAAAACAGTGAAGAGAAGAAGAAGAGAAGCTGTTGTGTCGTGTGAGGTGGAGAAAACTGTTAATCAGCTTTGTCTTATGATAATGCTTCCAGGAGCTCTCACAGGCACAAACACACACACACACACACACACACACACACACACACACACACACATACATACATTACTACACATGGTGTCTCCTCCTCCAGCAGCTCAGGCCTGTGAGCATCATCATCATCATCATCATCATCAGACTCACAAACAGTGAGAGACAAGATTATTAATAATAATAATAATATTAATAATAATGATGATGATGATGGTCTGTGTGTTGGCAGCTCGTGGCCCAGGGGCAGTTCACGATAATCAAACAACCTCTGGGATTCATCAAAGCTCTACAATGGGTAAGTCCTCTTTATCATATATATTTTTATTGTACATATTGACAGTTGGCTGCACAAAATAGCACTAATGCATAAATATTTCCATTTTCATAAAAAAAAATCAGATTTGTCATTTGTTGTTTGTGTGTTACTGGCAGATGTTTGACCTTCTGTTGCACAGAGGTCATGAAGCTGCATTTATAATAGATGTGACTTTACACTCGAGAGGGAAAAAAATGGTTCACAGTTGAAGCTTCTCACGATTCCTCCTCGTTTTCTCACGTGTAATAATTAATAATCACTCTCACACTTGTATTCAAACCGTGACTGAGGTTGTTACTGAGGAGTCCCCCCCCCCCCCCCCCCCCCCCCCCCCCCGCCCCCCAGCCGGGCAGGGGACACCAGCCGGATGTACAGTATGACGTCACCGTAGTAACACGAGGAAAATAATGACAGTTTGTCAAATCTCCCTCAGAGGTCGCGACCTCTGCACACGAGTCATGTGAACGCTCTCCTCCACCAGACGATGGAGCCACAAAACTGACGATGTGTCAGTGGAACTGTACGTCTGGACTGAGAAGTGTATTTATCTTATCATCATCAAACGGATCAATGTTTTCTGACAAAGATGTTTAGTGAGAAATGACTTATTATTTCACTAATGGATTATAGATTGGACAGAGTTACTGCTTCTCTTTGACTTATTCAATCATAAAGTTAATATCTAGGTGGTTCATCAACAACAACTGAAGATGAATCATGAAGAGAACTCTTCACTGGGCGTGTTAGGAGGGAAAGGGAGGAGGGGGGCGTTCCATTTCTCGTGTGTGGATCCTGTCATTCCCGGCCACGCCCACTGCTCCTCCGCCCGGAGAACGTAACGCGACCCAGATGAGGAGACTCGTGCCAGAGCCCGAGAACAGTCAGAGGCATGAGCGTGTCCTTCCCTGGAGCTGAGTGAGCGAGCCAACACCTCGCCGCTCGCTGCCTGGCTGGGTCACAGCCAAGCACCAATCAGGAAGCCAGGGCCCATGAATCATCTGTCAGCCGGCGTCAGGGAGGAGGCGGAGCCGCTGCTCGGTCTGGATGAATATGGGCATCGGGAGCAACGCGGAGGAGAGAGAGAGGAGACGCCCCTCAAAAGTATTTTTCCAGTTCCCGAGGCAGGATTCCGTGGAAATGGGCGGCAACAGAAATGTGTTTGCTTCTGTGTGGTGTGTAGTGTAGTGTAGTGTAGTGTAGTGTAGTGTAGTGTAGTGTAATGTACAGTAGAGACAGTAGAGACAGGAGAGACATAGAAACACACTTGTTTGTGCAGCTGCTGCTACAAACTTTTATATAAGATACAAAGACAAAAGTGTTTATATTATAACAGACCTGTGTGTGTGTGTGTGTGTGTGTGTGTGTGTGTGTGTGTGTGTGTGTGTGGAGGATGAGTGTGTGTGTGTGTATGTGTGTGTGTGTGTGTGTGAAAGCGTCTAAATATTATTTTCTAAGTGTGTCATTCGATGTGGAGTCCGACGACATAGTCCGACCCCGCCTCTCTTTCCTCTGCTGCTGAATATTTCATCTGCATTCTAATATTTGATCTCTGACTCCGACTCCCAGCAAAACATAAGACAAACAAAAGAGCGTCTGTTTGTGAGAATATGAAACACGAGGCTCAATCACTCTGTTGGTTCTGTTGTACAGTAGCTCCGGGCCTTT
>NC_061517.1:440000-462500 GCF_022379125.1 Scophthalmus maximus | reverse complement strand
TGAGGTACAGTGACTGTAGATATGATGAGGAACAGTGACTGTAGATATGATGAGGTACAGTGACTGTGTGAAGTGTAGATATGATGAGGCACAGTGACTGTAGATATGATGAGGCACAGTGACTGTATGAAGTGTAGATATGATGAGGCACAGTGACTGTATGAAGTGTAGATATGATGAGGCACAGTGACTGTGTGAAGTGTAGATATGATGAGGCACAGTGACTGTAGATATTATGAGGTACAGTGACTGTAGATATGATGAGGAACAGTGACTGTAGATATGGTGAGGCACAGTGACTGTAGATATTATGAGGTACAGTGACTGTAGATATGATGAGGAACAGTGACTGTAGATATGGTGAGGCACAGTGACTGTAGATATTATGAGGTACAGTGACTGTAGATATTATGAGGTACAGTGACTGTAGATATGATGAGGAACAGTGACTGTAGATATGATGAGGTACAGTGACTGTGTGAAGTGTAGATATGATGAGGCACAGTGACTGTAGATATGATGAGGCACAGTGACTGTAGATATGATGAGACACAGTGACTGTAGATATGATGAGGCACAGTGACTGTGTGAAGTGTAGATATGATGAGGTACAGTGACTGTGTGAAGTGTAGATATGATGAGGCACAGTGACTGTGTGAAGTGTAGATATGATGAGGTACAGTGACTGTAGATATGATGAGGTACAGTGACTGTAGATATGATGAGGTACATTGACTGTAGATATGATGAGGCACAGTGACTGTAGATATGATGAGGCACAGTGACTGTAGATATGAGGCACAGTGACTGTAGATATGATGAGGCCCAGTGACTGTGTGAAGTGTAGATATGATGAGGTACAGTGACTGTGTGAAGTGTAGATATGATGAGGCACAGTGACTGTAGATATGATGAGGCACAGTGACTGTGTGAAGTGTAGATATGATGAGGCACAGTGACTGTAGATATGATGAGGCACAGTGACTGTGTGAAGTGTAGATATGATGAGGCACAGTGACTGTAGATATGATGAGGCAGAGTGACTGTAGATATTATGAGGTACAGTGACTGTAGATATGATGAGGAACAGTGACTGTAGATATGGTGAGGCACAGTGACTGTAGATATGATGAGGTACAGTGACTGTATGAAGTGTAGATATGATGAGGCACAGTGACTGTATGAAGTATAGATATGATGAGGCACAGTGACTGTATGAAGTGTAGATATGATGAGGTACAGTGACTGTAGATATGGTGAGGCACAGTGACTGTAGAAATGATGAGGTACAGTGACTGTATGAAGTGTAGATATAATGAGGCACAGTGACTGTATGAAGTGTAGATATGATGAGGCACAGTGACTGTATGAAGTGTAGATATGATGAGGCACAGTGACTGTATGGAGTGTAGATATGATGAGGCACAGTGACTGTATGAAGTGTAGATATGATGAGGCACAGTGACTGTAGATATGATGAGGTACAGTGACTGTAGATATGATGAGGTACAGTGACTGTATGAAGTGTAGATATGATGAGGCACAGTGACTGTAGATATGATGAGGTACAGTGACTGTATGAAGTGTAGATATGATGAGGCACAGTGACTGTATGAAGTGTAGATATGATGAGGTACAGTGACTGTAGATATGATGAGGTACAGTGACTGTATGAAGTGTAGATATGATGAGGCACAGTGACTGTAGATATGATGAGGCACAGTGACTGTATGAAGTGTAGATATGATGAGGCACAGTGACTGTAGATATGATGAGGTACAGTGACTGTAGATATGATGAGGAACAGTGACTGTAGATATGGTGAGGCACAGTGACTGTAGATATGATGAGGCACAGTGACTGTAGATATTATGAGGTACAGTGACTGTAGATATGATGAGGAACAGTGACTGTAGATATGATGAGGTACAGTGACTGTGTGAAGTGTAGATATGATGAGGCACAGTGACTGTGTGAAGTGTAGATATGATGAGGTACAGTGACTGTAGATATGATGAGGCACAGTGACTGTAGATATGATGAGGCACAGTGACTGTAGATATGATGAGGCACAGTGACTCTGTGAAGTGTAGATATGATGAGGTACAGTGACTGTGTGAAGTGTAGATATGATGAGGCACAGTGACTGTGTGAAGTGTAGATATGATGAGGTACAGTGACTGTAGATATGATGAGGTACATTGACTGTAGATATGATGAGGCACAGTGACTGTAGATATGATGAGGCACAGTGACTGTAGATATGATGAGGCACAGTGACTGTAGATATGATGAGGCCCAGTGACTGTGTGAAGTGTAGATATGATGAGGTACAGTGACTGTGTGAAGTGTAGATATGATGAGGCACAGTGACTGTAGATATGATGAGGCACAGTGACTGTGTGAAGTGTAGATATGATGAGGCACAGTGACTGTAGATATGATGAGGCACAGTGACTGTGTGAAGTGTAGATATGATGAGGCACAGTGACTGTAGATATGATGAGACACAGTGACTGTAGATATTATGAGGTACAGTGACTGTAGATATGATGAGGAACAGTGACTGTAGATATGGTGAGGCACAGTGACTGTAGATATGATGAGGTACAGTGACTGTATGAAGTGTAGATATGATGAGGCACAGTGACTGTATGAAGTATAGATATGATGAGGCACAGTGACTGTATGAAGTGTAGATATGATGAGGCACAGTGACTGTAGATATGATGAGGCACAGTGACTGTATGAAGTGTAGATATGATGAGGTACAGTGACTGTTGATATGATGAGGCACAGTGACTGTATGAAGTGTAGATATGATGAGGCACAGTGACTGTAGATATGATGAGGTACAGTGACTGTATGAAGTGTAGATATGATGAGGCACAGTGACTGTAGATATGATGAGGCACAGTGACTGTATGAAGTGTAGATATGATGAGGCACAGTGACTGTATGAAGTGTAGATATGATGAGGTACAGTGACTGTAGATATGATGAGGCACAGTGACTGTATGAAGTGTAGATATGATGAGGCACAGTGACTGTAGATATGATGAGGTACAGTGACTGTATGAAGTGTAGATATGATGAGGCACAGTGACTGTAGATATGATGAGGCACAGTGACTGTATGAAGTGTAGATATGATGAGGCACAGTGACTGTAGATATGATGAGGTACAGTGACTGTATGAAGTGTAGATATGATGAGGCACAGTGACTGTAGATATGATGAGGCACAGTGACTGTATGAAGTGTAGATATGATGAGGTACAGTGACTGTAGATATGATGAGGTACAGTGACTGTATGAAGTGTAGATATGATGAGGCACAGTGACTGTAGATATGATGAGGCACAGTGACTGTATGAAGTGTAGATATGATGAGGCACAGTGACTGTAGATATGATGAGGTACAGTGACTGTAGATATGATGAGGTACAGTGACTGTAGATATGATGAGGCACAGTGACTGTATGAAGTGTAGATATGATGAGGCACAGTGACTGTAGATATGATGAGGTACAGTGACTGTATGAAGTGTAGATATGATGAGGCACAGTGACTGTAGATATGATGAGGCACAGTGACTGTATGAAGTGTAGATATGATGAGGCACAGTGACTGTAGATATGATGAGGCACAGTGACTGTATGAAGTGTAGATATGATGAGGTACAGTGACTGTAGATATGATGAGGTACAGTGACTGTATGAAGTGTAGATATGATGAGGCACAGTGACTGTATGAAGTGTAGATATGATGAGGTACAGTGACTGTATGAAGTGTAGATATGATGAGGCACAGTGACTGTAGATATGATGAGGCACAGTGACTGTATGAAGTGTAGATATGATGAGGCACAGTGACTGTATGAAGTGTAGATATGATGAGGTACAGTGACTGTAGATATGATGAGGCACAGTGACTGTATGAAGTGTAGATATGATGAGGCACAGTGACTGTAGATATGATGAGGTACAGTGACTGTATGAAGTGTAGATATGATGAGGCACAGTGACTGTAGATATGATGAGGCACAGTGACTGTATGAAGTGTAGATATGATGAGGCACAGTGACTGTAGATATGATGAGGTACAGTGACTGTATGAAGTGTAGATATGATGAGGCACAGTGACTGTAGATATGATGAGGCACAGTGACTGTATGAAGTGTAGATATGATGAGGTACAGTGACTGTAGATATGATGAGGTACAGTGACTGTATGAAGTGTAGATATGATGAGGCACAGTGACTGTAGATATGATGAGGCACAGTGACTGTATGAAGTGTAGATATGATGAGGCACAGTGACTGTAGATATGATGAGGTACAGTGACTGTAGATATGATGAGGTACAGTGACTGTAGATATGATGAGGCACAGTGACTGTATGAAGTGTAGATATGATGAGGCACAGTGACTGTAGATATGATGAGGTACAGTGACTGTATGAAGTGTAGATATGATGAGGCACAGTGACTGTAGATATGATGAGGCACAGTGACTGTATGAAGTGTAGATATGATGAGGCACAGTGACTGTAGATATGATGAGGCACAGTGACTGTATGAAGTGTAGATATGATGAGGTACAGTGACTGTAGATATGATGAGGTACAGTGACTGTATGAAGTGTAGATATGATGAGGCACAGTGACTGTAGATATGATGAGGCACAGTGACTGTATGAAGTGTAGATATGATGAGGTACAGTGACTGTATGAAGTGTAGATATGATGAGGCACAGTGACTGTAGATATGATGAGGCACAGTGACTGTATGAAGTGTAGATATGATGAGGCACAGTGACTGTATGAAGTGTAGATATGATGAGGTACAGTGACTGTATGAAGTGTAGATATGATGAGGCACAGTGACTCACCTCCTTCTGCTCCGCAGGCGTTCGGCTTCATCAACCTGATCCTGTGGATCGGGAACCTGTGGTTCGTGTTCAAGGAGACCGGCTGGTTGGCGTCCTTCTCCGGAACATACGTCCCGTCGCAGGAGAAGCAGCCCGCCCCCGACTCCTTCGGCCAGGGAGGCTACGGCCAGCAGGACCCCTACGCCGGCTCCCAGGGGGGCTACCAGCCCGACTACGGCCAGCAGGGGGGCTACAGCGAGGAGGGGGGCTACAGCCAGGGCTACGAGCAGCAGCAGCAGCCCACCTCCTACTCCAATCAGATGTGAGCCTGTCCACGGTGAGGTCACGTCACACAGGTTATGATCTAATCTTTCGCTGAAGTGTCAGCGAATATGAGTTGAGGTATTTCTGTTATGCAAATGACAAACAAATGTTTCCTGAGCCGCTTTGCTCCAGAACGATATTCAAACATCCTCACACTGAAAGTCGAGAGCAGAACCTTCAGGTGGACCTATCAGTCACTGTAGTTACTGTAGTTACTGTACTCACACGTCTCACATGTCGTATTTAGAAACGTGTAATTAATGACACCAGTAAAGCAGCATTTATATATATTTTTATATATTAATATTAATATTTTGAGCCATGATCTTGACGTCATCTCAGTGTCGAGGGTCGGAGATGATCCTCAGGCGTCAGCGTCTCTTTGATACAATATTTTTTGTGTCAGTATCCTTTAAAAAAACTTTGAGGCAAAAACAAGAAGTGACGAGAAGAAAGTTCAGAGAATCATCATGTTTCATCTTCACGTGTTGGTTTCTTGTCAAAGTCCTGCAGCAGCACACGACACTACTGCAGCACGTTACTGTAAATCTGAATATGAAGTCAGGTGCTTTGTTTAACTCCCGATAAATATTATCCAACCTTTCATGGTCGCCTATTTCAATATTAAAGAGAAATACTTTTGATGTCAAACCCAACACAACTTTTAACACAATTATAAATATGTTCATTTTCTGGCACAGTTTCATTCGTCCGTCTGCGTTCAACAGTAATTTCAATATCCGCTTTTAGATTTGTCTTATTTGTTTATAGTAATTAATGTGATCATAAAGTTTTGAAGATGTATTTCTTCTTCCTTCTGCGTCCCCTCTCCTCAAGGTGACCTGGGGACTCTCGACCTCCACCTGCATCTCCACACTCCTGTGTCTGTTTGTGTATCTGTGAGTGACAGGCGGAGGGAGGGCGGAGCCTGGTGAGGGGGAGGGGAGTAGGGTGGGGGTGGGGGGGGGGGGTGCAGGGTCTTTGCTGTAACATGATGTTTATTCTCGTGATGTATTAAACTGTAGAAGACAACGGAGATTGTCTGTTTGGTTATACGAGAAAAACTTGAATACAAAAACCAAAACATTCGTTGACGAACATTTAAGAGAGAAAAAGATTTATGAAAAAAATGAAAATAAAATTGTAGTAATATTAAACCTGGGAGAATGTATTTGTCTGTGCTGTGTAAATATCGACATGTATCCATGTACACAGTTGAATAATTGTGCACTCCATATTAGTTGTTATACAACAAATGTTGAGCACAGAGTTATTCAACTGAATATTTACTTTGGTTCTGTTCAGGAGCTCACGTGGTTTCAATCATTCATACGTTCACACGCTCATCAAAGAGTCTATGAATATGTTTCTTTGACCTTTTTTCTCTATTAAATTTCGCATGTGATGGAAACGATGGAAGGGAATTTGTTTCAACTGGATTTGTGTTTTTATATCTGTGTTTTTCCATCAAATATCACAATTGTCAAGAGGGAAAGAATTCGTTAATACACAGATCAGAGAGGACCGAGGGTTGATCAGTGAGCATGGTCCAATCTGGTGGTGTACAGTACTATCTGTAGTGTACAGTACTAACTGTAGTGTACAGTAGTATCGGTAGTGTACAGTAGTATCGGTAGTGTACAGTACTTACTGTACGTTGTGAATCAGGGCCGAGAACAACAGTGTTAGAAGTGTGTGTTTGGTTATTTGTTCTGATTTATGTGACGACATCATCACGTTTTGTCCGTGAACCTCGTCCTGTTTGTTTTCCTCCTTTGTGATCCAGAAAGTTTCAGTCATTTAGCGGTTTAAAAGAAACGTTTTTTATTTTAACGGAAATCAGTGACATGCATACGTTAACATGAACAGGTACATTACAACAGGTACATTACTGGTTATGCCCGTGGTAAACAGATATTATTATTATTATCATGAGGCGGTCTCCACATACACTTCTGAATCGACTGTCCCTCTGAAGTTATTGCATGAATCTTACACATGATATCGTTACGAGCTGCAGGAACGTGTTGGTACTGTTGTACAGTGGATCTGATCATCACAGTTACTGTACAGCACACACACATCTGACTCAAAGCACAAAGTGAGTGCTGCAATAATGAATCTCCTCAGATTGAAATGCCGCTCCTCTGTTTGGACATATACAAGGTCGTGTTTGCCAAACAGTGAGACGTGTGTCGGTTGGTAGTTTGAATCCTCGTCAGAATGATTTGTCTTCCACCTCCAGTTCACTGATCCGTCGCTCCGCCGTGGTTCACTCATTCTGTTTTTCAAAATCTTTTTTTGAGTGTCGAAGCCCCCGGCGTGCCCCCCCCCCTCGTTCATCGTAGCTCTTATAAATATGCTGAAATGAAATATACTCTGTTGTTAGTGGTGAATGATGTCTTGTGATACTCTCTACGCCTTTGGATAGTGCTGTGATTATTGTGTATGATGTATTCATATTAGTATTTATGATAATTATAAAGTCAGAGGAGATAAAAAAAAAGATCTGAGACGCTCCAGAATTCTGCTGTATTCTTATTAAATGGGATCCATGTGAAACAAAATGAAATAAACTTGAAATTATTCTGTAGAAGGTTAAAATGTGTTCTTCTGTTCAGACTCGGCTGTTTTCTTTCTATTTGTTTTTAAATCGTTGACTTGAGTTTTTATTGGAACATAATTATTATAATAAAGACCATTTCTGTCCAAGTCTCGTGAAGACTGGAGGAAACACGAACAGTAAAAAGTGATAAATATTTTTTGATAACAGATGAAGTGACAGTGAACACGGAGGTCACAAACTGATGAATCTTAGTTCATTTATTCTCGATCAAAACATCAACAACTGTCCACACAGTGGCGCCATCACAAGGAGAGATTTAAAAAAAGATAATAACTTTATTACAAGCGATATCAACACGCTGTTTTACAAGCTAACAGCTGTGAAACACACACACACACACACACACACATATATATATATTTAGGGTTGTATTTTGTCCACTTAACCTAACATTGACCCTCCGACCCGCAATGTCTTTACCATCTGACGTCGATGTGATTGGTTGTTCACTCTTCTTCAGGTTTCTCTTTCCGCTGACAGAGGCAGATACTAAAATTATTTTTGGTAGGTTAAAAAAGAAGTTGTGGTTTGATGTTAAATAGTGAACAACAACAACAACGAACCATAACTGTAACTGTAACCAAATGAAACGCGTAAAATGAAAAGTGTAAAAATCAAAGAAAGTATGTGACCAATGAACAAGCTCGTTCTTAATCTCAGCCGCACCCCAAAAAGTGGGAGGGGTCACTGCGCTTTATTGTTTCTCTCTTTAATCTAAAACTCTCTGGTCCTAGTCGGGATCCTGTGGAACGATGACGCTGACGCTTCCAGTGATCTGATTGGTCGGTAGTCGGAGCTGTTGACTTTGCTTTGATCTTTGATCTCTGATCTGGAAGTTCACCTGCACCGGAGCCGCGGAACCGCTCGGCAACCACGGACACCAGAAGTCAAACCAGAAGTCAAACCAGAAGTTAAACCAGAAGTCAAACCAGAAGTCAAACCAGAAGTCAAACCAGAAGTCAAACCAGAAGTTAAACCAGAAGTTAAACCGGAACTCAACGTGACAACCGCGAATCCTGCGAGGCCAACACCCCGCTGACTCCCCGACTCCTCTCGCCTCCTCCTCGGCTCCTCCTCTCGGCTCCTCTCGGCTCCTCCTCGGCTCCTCTCGGCTCCTCTCGCCTACTCTAGGCTCCTCTCGGCTCCTCGGCTCCTCCTCGGCTCCTCTCGGCTCCTCTCGGCTCCTCTCGGCTCCTCCTCGGCTCCTCGGCTCCTCCTCGGCTCCTCTCGGCTCCTCTCGGCTCCTCCTCGGCTCCTCCTCGGCTCCTCTCGCCTCCTCGGCTCCTCCTCGGCTCCTCGGCTCCTCCTCGGCTCCTCTCGGCTCCTCTCGGCTCCTCTCGGCTCCTCGGCTCCTCCTCGGCTCCTCTCGGCTCCTCTCGGCTCCTCTCGCCTCCTCCTCGGCTCCTCTCGGCTCCTCTCGGCTCCTCTCGGCTCCTCCTCGGCTCCTCTCGGCTCCTCTCGGCTCCTCGGCTCCTCTCGGCTCCTCTCGCCTCCTCCTCGGCTCCTCTCGGCTCCTCTCGGCTCCTCTCGGCTCCTCTCGCCTCCTCCTCGGCTCCTCTCGGCTCCTCTCGCCTCCTCCTCGGCTCCTCGGCTCCTCTCGGCTCCTCTCGCCTCCTCGGCTCCTCTTGGCTCCTCGGCTCCTCCTCGGCTCCTCTCGGCTCCTCTCTGCTCCTCTCGGCTCCTCCTCGGCTCCTCTCGGCTCCTCTCGGCTCCTCTCGGCTCCTCTCGGCTCCTCTCGGCTCCTCTCGCCTCCTCCTCGGCTCCTCGGCTCCTCTCGCCTCCTCGGCTCCTCTCGGCTCCTCGGCTCCTCCTCGGCTCCTCTCGGCTCCTCTCGGCTCCTCTCGGCTCCTCTCGGCTCCTCTCGGCTCCTCTCGCCTCCTCCTCGGCTCCTCCCTCACTCTGAAAGCAACAGTTTGTCGGCGGAGCTCCGGTGGCAGAGCCCGAGCCTTGAGACGCTTCCTCCGGAGGAACTGATTGAACGAGCGGGTGAAAACCTCCAGGCTGTGACCGTTCAACTGTCACTTCCACTTCCAGTCGCTGCTCGTCGGTGATCGCCCGAGAACAACCGACCGTCGGTGGTGACGTGAGGAGACAGAATGGCCGATGGCACCGCGACCAGCGCCGGAGCGAACTGTCTGGAGAAACTGACGGTTTACATGAAGACTCCGAAGGGCTTCATCCTGGGAGCAGAGATGGTGAGTCCCCCTGGCACCGCGTGTGTGTGTGTGTGAAAGAGTGTGTGTGAGAGAGAGTGTGTTAGTGTGTGTGTGTGTGTGTGTGTGTGAAAGAGTGTGTGAGAGAGAGAGTGTGTTAGTGTGTGTGTGTGTGTGTGTGTGTGTGTGTGTGTGTGAAAGAGTGTGTGAGAGAGAGTGTGAGTGTGTGAGAGAGAGAGTTTGTTAGTGTATGTGTGTGTGTGTGTGTGTGTGTGTGTGTGTGTGTGTGTGTGTGAGAGAGAGTGTGTGTGTGTGTGTGTGTGTGTGTGTGTGTGAGAGAGAGTGTGTTAGTGTGTGTGTGTGTGTGTGTGTGTGTGTGTGTGTGTGTGAAAGAGTGTGAGTGAGAGAGAGAGTGTGTGTGTGTGTGTGTGTGTGAAAGAGTGTATGAGAGAGAGTGTGAGTGTGTGAGAGAGAGAGGTGGTTAGTGTATGTGTGTGTGTGTGTGTGTGTGTGTGTGTGTGTGTGTGGCCTGCATCTAATCAATATTTCATAGATGTGAAAGTGGATTTGATTTGTGTCTGTTTCCTGGAACCTGTTCTGTCTGGTCTCCAGGGAGTGAAAGCATGTGTCCTGAAGGGGGTCAGGGGTCACGAGCAGAGGTCAGAGGTCAGGGGCTCTCACCTGTCACATGTGCTTGTCTATTTTCTCATGATGCAGCGTGTGAGGTCTCAGACTATTTGTTGGCAGCAGAGACGCAGTGAACCAAATATGGAGAGTTCATCGTCTCACTGTTGTTACTGTAACACGTTACATGTTTACACGTCTGTCACAGGAGGAAACACAACGTGCAGCCGCTCAGTGTTCATAATGTGGAGTTGTGACACTTCCTGTCGGGAGAAACGTTTTATTCAAACTTACGTCCTCGAACCGTTTGTTTGAGTCTCTCTTTAACACACGAGACACTTTGACCTTAAACTCTTTTCACTCTGTACTTTTGTTACAATGTATTTATTAATATGAACTTATTACTCACCCTCAACAGGAAATGTTCTACTTTTTACTATACTGAATTTACAGACTAATATTTTACACAATCAACTTATAAACTATGATGCATCTTTTAAAATAAACAACAAAACATCCACATCTTAAAGTACAACTTGTATATATATATGTATATATATATATGTATATACTACCTCAGTAATGACTCTACAGTCTGTATAATAAATACTTATAATAAATATTTGTCTACATTTCATGGTGTGTTCATGTCACTGCTGCACACTGAACAGCTGCTAACAGACAAAACTAACACAATAAAAATATTTTCTGTTAAAACTTAAAGTTAATTTACTCAAGTAAAGTTTTGACACAACACTGACGAGTCAATGATTGGATACAAAACATTTGAATCTGGTTCTGTCTGTCTGTGTGTCTGTCTCTCTCTGTCTGTCTGTCTGTGTGTCTGTCTGTCTGTGTGCCTGTCTGTCTGTGTGTCTTTCTCTCTGTCTGTCTGTGTGTCTGTCTGTGTGCCTGTCTGTCTCTCTCTGTCTGTCTGTCTGTGTGTCTGTCTGTCTGTGTGCTTGTCTGTCTGTGTTTCTGTCTGTCTGTCTGTGTGTCTGTCTGTCTGTCTGTGTTTCTGTCTGTCTGTCTGTGTGTCTGTCTGTCTGTCTGTGTGTCTGTCTGTCTGTGTGTCTTTCTCTCTGTCTCTCTCTCTGTCTGTCTGTGTGTGTGTGTCTGTGTGTCTTGTACATGTACAGTAGTATTATCAGAAGTACTGACATTGTAACAGTATTTTTACTGTTGTCAGTGATGAAAAGACTTTCAGTCGTTTCCCAGTGTGTGTGTGTGTGTGTGTGTGTGTGTGTGTGTGTGTGTGGTGGGGGGGGGGGGATTCCAGGCCCGTGTGTGAAGAATGCGTGAGTCCGTCCGTCGTTCCATGCGAGGTCCGATCTCGTAGGTTTGCTTCCTCCCACTCACGACTCGGCTGCTCTGAAGGAATTCTTCATCTGAGATGTTGGATTGTGAAACGAGGCAGGGCAACAGGAAGTGACGTGTCATCACGGCTCGGTGCAACCAGTCTGATAGGAAGTGAGGTTTAGGTTCAGACCTACAGCTGATGACGGTTCTAACTTTGACGAGCTCTTCCAACGCCCTCGCCAGACGACGTGTTCGTGCGTTTACTTTTCTTTTATTCTGCTCAGACGTGATCCGAGACGTGCTCGACTGGAACATGCTGGAACATGCTGGAAGCTGCAGAACAACCACTACAGGTCACAGGCAGGTTTCTGTTTGACATGTGGCACAGTGATAAGTCCGGATGAGTCACGCCCAGAGTTAATGTTCCACCGACTGATGTGGGTTATGAATTTGAAAGTGATCACGTGGTCTAATGACTGGATTGTGTATCTCAGTTAGAAGAGAAGAAGAAGAGTGGAGGAAGAAGTGATGATGAAACCAAACCAAACTTTCCGTGTTGCCCAGAACACACATGGTAGAAACGTTAGTGAACGTTCCTTAGCAACCAGCTGCTGTTTGCTGCGTCTCTGCTCAACAGTCGACCTCCTGCTCTCACGTCGCTGACGAGCGACTATAATTAGACGAGCGACCGTTGGAGGAACAGTTTTCCCTCCGGAGCAGCTCGTTGACTGAAGGGGACGGATCCCGAGCTGAAGGCGTCCGCGTCTCAGAGAACGTTCTTGTTCTCTGAGACGCGGACAGCCGTGTGGTGGGTGTTCCTCCGTACGACGGCTGCTCCGACCCGAACAGAGGCTCTGTTGTCTCGCCCTCGACCCGTCACTGAGGCGGTTTGTACCAGTCTCCACAAACACACCCGCCTCTGAGGCGTCGGCCGGGCGGCGGAAAGGCTCAGCAACAGTTGCGGTCGAAGGGGAAGCAGCAGTGACAGATGCAGAGAGTGTGCGTGTGTGTGCGTGTGTGTGTGGTATTGACAAACTGCGATGTGCAAAATGTGCTTTTACCAAATACATTCAGTAAAAATGTTACATAATAATAATAAATCATCTCTCTTGTTACATGCAGATAAATATTTCAGGGCACTCAGATTTTTTATGTACAGATATAATTTATGAAGAAAAACAAGTCAGAGATAAAAATGAGAGGAATATAAATATTTGTATGTGTATTAGAGCTGTATCAATTAGTTGATTAACAATAATCTATTTTTATTTTTCACATTTAACGTCTCCAGCTTCACAATTTTCCATCGAAGTGAGTAAAGTTTATTTATAATAGACCAGAGTTGGTAAAGAGAGAGAGAGAGAGAACTCCCCATGACCAATCACAACAGATTGGAGCCAGTCGGCCAATCAGAGCAGGCTGGGCTTCACTGGGAGGGCGGGGCCTTAAAGAGGAGCTGCAGGAAACTGAACATTACAACATTAATAACTCACATTCACATTATGAATCTGAATATGAGCAGAACATTTCTCCTCTAAGTGCAGGTTCCGCTCTCACATACTGCTCCTCCGGCAAATGTTCAGACTGTGGAGCTGTTTTCAGAGGTGAACTCTGTAAAATGATGTCCAGACATTTTCTAGAGTTTCTACTCGCTCGCTGCAAAACCTCCGGAGATTTTCCTGCTGTGTTCTCACACAAAACCTCATCCTCACACTGTACAGGGGGTCGGCAGTCCGAGTCTGAAAACAGTTTCACAGACATGTGTTATTATTCTGGCGTGACCCTGAAGCATTGTGGGATATCTTCTTCACTCTGACGTCCTCTCTCTCCCTCGTCGCTCTCAGGTCCTCAGCCTCATCATCCTCATCTGCTACGCTGCGTCTATGTACGGAGGATACGCCGCGCTGGCCATCTGCGAGTTGATCATCACCGCGGTCTTCTTTGGCATCTTCATGATGGGGCTGGACAAACAGTTTGTACTGGTCAACTGGGTCTGGACTGTGAGTACACACACACACACACACACACTCGCACACACACACACTTGTACAACGCTTCATCTTCTGCTTCCTCTTCTGAACAGGATCTGTTCCGCGCTGGGATCGGCGCTGTGCTCTTCATCATCACTTCTCTGATCTGTGTCATCGGCGGAGCCGGCGACCCTGCTCGCATCGCAGGCGGAGTACGTGAACACACCGTGACTCACACACACACTTCCCCTTTAAGACCACACGGATTTCACCACAGTTCACTTCATCCTGTCTTTCAGCTCAGGTCCGGTGGCTTCACCTCGTCAGTCACAAACGTGTCGACAGTTTTCAAACATGTTTGATTTTAACAGCGTTGAACGCACGATGTAGTCGTCTGAGACGGGAGGAGAGCAGGGAACAGAGGGAACAGGAAACTGATTAACACACACACACACACACACAGCTGAGTTAGAGTACTGGTCTTGTGACGAGCTCCACGGGGAACGAACAGGAAGCTGAGTGCAGAGCGGAAGGCGAACTGAGCAAACGTTGATTTCTCACAAGGAAAGTCTGAAAAAGCATCGACTCCTTCGAGCCGTCGGCAGCAACGTTAGTTATAGAAATGTTTTTGAATCAGTTAGAACAAGTTAGAAAAAAATGTCACACATTTGTTATTATTTTATACTAGTACTAAAAGATTAAGATAAATCTCACATAACTTTTTCCCTGTGGCTTGTGAAAATCCAGTCAATGACTTTTTTAACGCTGCTCTTTGCTCATTCGTCTACAAACTGAATACGTTTCTCCAAGTGATATAATCTCATGATCTCATATAATGCGACAGTCAACATCCCACAACAGTCTGGGGTTAGACAGCATGTACACATGTTTACTGTCTAAGTGTTTTTGATAACTATGACAATCATGTTAATAACACCAGATACAAGGTGCTTCACAGAATAACATCTGAGTGCAGAGATACAGAACAGACGTTAACACCCCAGAAGAAGAAGAAGAGTCATCTGTGATTCTGATCCCGACTCGTTGTTGTTCCAGGTGTTCGGTCTCATCGCTGGTCTGTTGTTTGCGTACGACACCTACACCATCTTCCTCCAGGTCAAGAGCACCAGGCAGCACACGGCCGCTTCCACCGGTGAGACACTCACTTCACCGCTCTGTCCTCACGTGGTCCACACATTCTTCTTCTCTCTCTAATGTCTGACGTTGTTCTTTTTCCTCGCAGATGAAGGAGTTTAAACACTCCGACACTCGTCCCTGTGCTCAGAACGCAGAAGAAGAAGAAGAACAGGAAGTGGAGAAGACGGTGGACAGTAAGCGGATCAGGTCACAGTGTGAACAGCCAACAGACCTGAGGAGAAGACGAACCTCGTCCAACAGGAAGTGCTCTCTCTCACCACAGATTAAAAAAGGGAAAACTACAAAACAACAGTTTGATGTTGTCGTGCAGCTCGTCTGATTCACGTCTACTGTTACTGTATTAATAACTAGTAACTGTCGTCTGGACTCGAGAAGTGATTGATACATCAAAGTTCTTCTCTTTATGAGTTTGATGTCCGTCTCTGTGATGTAGTCGTTGCTTCATGTGCCTTAACGTCTCGTTCAAATTAAACAGTTCTTTCCTCTTATTCCTCTTTTATCCTTAATATCTCAAGTGTCCTTCTGTCCATGATCTTTTACCGTCTTTATTATCAACAATCTCTTTCTGTTCTAATCACACTTCGTTAATTATCGACCACATGTTCGTCTTGCAGTTTTACGGTCTTTGATTCTTGCTCAGGTTGTTATTTTATTTTTTTATTACATTTTTAACTCATAACATGAGGTGCAGAATATTCTCTTTACAGTCCAGTGGTCCAGTCCAGTGGTCCAGTCCAATGGTACTGTCCAGTGGAACTGTCCAGTGGAACTGTCCAATGGAACAGTCCAGTGGAACTGTCCAGTGGTACTGTCCAGTGGAACAGTCCAGTGGTCCGGTCCAGTGGAACAGTCCAGTGGTCCGGTCCAGTGGTACAGTCCAGTGGTACAGTCCAGTCGTACTGTCCAGTGGAACTGTCCAATGGTACTGTCCAGTGGAACTGTCCAGGTCTGTTGCTTGAGAATATGGCAGATGCAGAAGAAAAAAACAAACAACATTTTTTTTATGTGAATATCACAATTGTAACATGTTCTGTAACTGTTGATTCTGGTTATGAAGTTTGCCTTGTTATTGTTATTATTTTTTTTCTAACAGGCTTCACAGGAGTCAGTTTGTACGTTACACATTCGACGCCGCTGCGCTTTGGGAAATAAAAGCTATTTGTCACAGTGAAGAAAATGTGTCTTTAATTCCAAATTATAATCTGAATCTCATAAATCACGATCCATCTTCACTATAATAACTTCATGTGTCGCTTGTTTCTACACTTGGGCTGAGTGTCTTCTATCAGATGGCCACTAGAGGGCAGCAGACTTACACGTCTGAACTGAGCAGCTGCGGTCTCATTAATCACCGGTCCGGGTCCGGGTCTGGGTCCGGTCCAGGTCCAGATCCAGGTCCTGGTCTTGGTCTTGGTCTTGGTCTTGGTCCAGGTCCGGGTCCGGTCCAGATCCAGATCCAGGTCCTGGTCTTGGTCTTGGTCGTGGTCTTGGTCCAGGTCCGGGTGTGGGTCCGGTCCAGGTCCAGTCCAGGTCCTGGTCTATTTCCAGGTCGAGTCCAGGACCGGTCCGGTCCAGGTCCAGGTCCAGGTCCAGGTCCAGTCCGGGTCCGGTCCAGGTCCAGTCCAGCTCCGGTCCGGGTCCGGTCCAGGTCCAGTCCAGGTCCAGTCCAGGTCCAGGTCCAGGTCCAGTCCAGGTCCTGGTCTATTTCCAGGTCCGTGTCCAGGTCCGGTCCGTGTCCATGTCCGGTCCAGGACCGGTCCAGTCCAGGTCCAGGTCCAGTCCAGGTCCTGGTCTATTTCCAGGTCCGTGTCCAGGTCCGGTCCGTGTCCAGGTCCAGGTCCAGGTCAAGGTCCGGTCCAGGTCCAGGTCCAGGTCCGGTCCAGGTCCAGGTCCGGTCCAGGTCCAGGTCCAGGTCCAGGTCCGGGTCCGGTCCGGTCCAGGTCCGCTCCAGGTCCAGGTCCAGGTCCGGTCCAGGTCCGGGTCCGGTCCAGGTCCGGGTCTGGGAACAAGACGGGAGGTAAAGTTGGAATTTCGTCGAGTTAGCTTCTCAATCCCAGGATGTCGTTTACACCTTCAAGATAAAAGCGGAAGCGGTGTCGGGTTGAATAAAAGGAGCTTTTTGGTAAAATGTACAGACTAATAAAGTTATTACTTAATATTATTTATTTAATGATCATGTATTTGTTTGTGTAAGCTCGTGAAATGCAAAGCAAATAGATTTAATATGTGTTTTACTCTGAAAGGTCAACCGGAAAACACGTGTTCCCCCACACAGACCAGCTTGTCGTCTCAGTCGCCGCAGTAGTTCGCTCGGTGTCGAATAGAGAAGAAGAGAAGAAGAGAAGAGAAGAAGAAGAGAAGAAGAAGAGAAGAAGAGAAGAAGAGAAGAAGAAGAAGAAGAAGAGAAGAGCATCATGTAGTTCAACACACACTGCTCACTGGACACACCGACGTGTGTGTGTGTGTGTGTGTCACCTGGACACTGTCCTCTCGTCTCATCGACGTCATGTTCCTGCGCGGCTCGAAGAAGCGACGCTCGACCCGCTCGGTGAGTCTCTTCTTCTCCTTCTTCTTCTTCTTCTTCTTTTACTAATGACTCTGACAACTTCAGTTTGACCTTCAGGTCATGTGTCAGACCTCCACCTCAGATATCAGATGGTTGTGATCATGTTTTCAGAGTTGATCAGAACTTGTGTGACCCGTGAGTCCGTCCGGACAGAAACCGTCCGGGCGGAACTGTCCTTCAGCTGGACGCTGTGTTCTGTGAGAACTGTTCCTCTGTGCCACCTATTCCCTCATAATCATGAGGCGTATTGTATATTGGAATTATTTAATAAAACTTTGTACTAGAACATTCTTTGTGTCCTGAGTCACGTCATGCGCCTCAGTTGTCGTCATAGAGCAGGTTGAGAACATGAACACGTTTATTATTATAATGTTATTATTATTATTATTGTTGTTGTTATTATTATCATAATAACACAATTCATGTTCTGTCCAGATGATGTTCCAGTTGGAACGTTGCCCCAGGCCTCGTCACCATAAATACTTTCTGTTGAACTATTCATATATATTACAATATTATCATCATTTTAGAAGCAATTTTTTGACACTGAATCATGTGAGCTTAGTCGTCGGTGCGAGTCGTCCACGAGTCGCGTCGCTGCTCAGAGAAATGTGATCCAACATTTTAAAAAAATACATATTTTCTGACATTTTATAAACCACAGCAGTGATTTATGAATCATACCACGACAACAGACGAGAGGACAGAAGCAGCGAGACTTTGCTGGACTGTTGTTGATGTTCATTCTTATTTCAACATACACACATGTGGACACAACGACTGTTACTGAGGTCAATAAAAATATTGATTTCATATTAATGTATATGATAAGTCGATAATGTAATTATCGTGACAAACCTAGATGACGCCAAAAACAGCAGCAGGTTTAATTTCAGACCAAAATGAAGCTTGTGAAACATCTGAAACATCTGGATGTGAAACATCTGCATCACTGACACTGACATCTTCTTCTTCTTCTTCTCCTCCTTCACTTCATGTTTTAGTTTAATCTCAAAACATTATTTCATTTTTTTTTTTACCTGAACACTCGTGTCAGTAAGTTTATCTGTAACATTATTAATATTTGATGTAGATTAGTGCTGTGACACCATGTAAACACTAAGGACACCTGTTAATAACCAGACTCTAATATTAATGAACTCATGAATATTTAACGCAACGCCTCATTACATCAGCAGCAGACAAGTTAAATAATATTCAAACTATATCTTAAATACTTAATAAGTAAGAAAGTCAAATGTATTGATAAAGCATCAATCTAGACCAGAGCTCCACAACGAGGCAAAAGAAAGACAAAGTATGACAATAATAAATAATGCTTTGTTCGACCAAAATATTAATTTTACAGTGATATATGACAAAGAAACTATACAAGACAAAACAAATCTCCTTTGAGAGGCAGAAATCTACAAATATACAGTAAATGATTATTAAAAAATTTCAGATTGTTCTTGTGTTAGACAAAATACTGAGTGATTGTTTCAGCAGATTAATCAGGGGCAGATTTGAATTATGAAAAATGAATTTCTTATTGACGTCAGGATCTTAGCGGTGTTGAGAACGATGACAACGTTATGATATGGTGAACCAGTTGTTGATTGATCAGGCGGATGTACCTTTGAAAACTAATATTACTAATTGATCTAAGAAACTGTCACATTCTCCTCACGTCGGTCCTGTCTGGTCTTGTCCAGCGAGCAGAGGTTCATCTGCTCTTCATGCCGACCTCTGACCTCTGACCTCGGAGTCCTCTCCTCCCCCCTGAGGAGAGTTGGCACGTTTTCACACCGGTTGTTTGGTCAAGAACCTTCTGACTCGGACCAAACAAGCAGGTCTGTGTCCGGATCAGACTGGACCGTGGTTCGGTTCGCTAGCAGTGTGAAAACACATTATTTTGGCTGGTTCTTACTTTCGGACCATTACAGGAAGTCGAGGCAGCGAGCTACAGTATCATAGAAGAAGAAAAGTCTTCTCGCCCGTCTACAAACCAATCAGATGTGTTTACTGTCACAGCAGTAACTGTATGTACTGTTAGTGAATATCCGGGTTATGTCAGTTCTCCCCGTATACATGAGCGGGGAAGAATGTGAAGAATGACGTGAGTAACTTCCTCCGGTACAGTAGGTGGCGCTCTGCCAACTGGTCACAACAAGGATTTTCTACTTCTGGTCGACTTTTGTCAAAATCACAACAACTTGGAAAGGTGAGGAGAACGTGGACGACTGTTCAGCGCTGTACATCTCGTACATCCTCTACGCCTCAGTAACGCTACGTTGCCATGGAGACGTCCTCGGGTTTAAAGGTGAAGCTTCGTGTTGTTGCTTCCTGCGAGTGGGGAGGGGCAGTTATAACCTACGGAGCATGTGCGGACAGGTAACCCGAGCTGACCCCGGTTGAGGTGTCTACTTGGCGACTGAGAAACTGGGGTTTTGTCTTAACCAGAATATAATCTGTTTTTTAAGCTACATGTAAACGCACAAGAATCAGTGAAACAGCCCACGAAGGTGATGGCGACAGGAAGTAGGTTTGTCTTGTAAAGTTGTTTCGTGCATCGCAATGTGAAACTTGAACTAACTATCGAATGTTACGATGTGACGGAGACACGAGCGTCGGTTCTGATGATCAGGTGTGAAAACGTCCTGAGTCTGGACCTGAAACGTGGCTCGGGTGTTTGTTCTGTTCTCGTGTTATTTCATGTGATCCCGACAGCCGGTGTGATTTCTCCTGTTATCAGATAACAACTCTGGCAGTCGTTCAGTTTGTCCATTACCTGGTTACCATGGTTACTCTGTAGCTACAGAACAAACTGAGCGGTGGCGAGCGATTAGAGCCTTTTACAGAAGGACAGGGCTGATATGAAAAGTCAGAAATTGGTGTGAAGGAGTGTGAACATGTTGTTCATCCACAGTTAGTTTAGAAGAAACTTCCTTCACAAACATCTCAGGAGGAAAACCTCGTCGTTGGGCCACAAAAAACTTGATGCATTATCTTTTTGTAAGAAACATAAAACCCGTTGGTCTTGACACCGTTGTCATGACGATAAGGAAACGGTCAAGGGAAAGTTACAGTAACTGGCGAGAAATGTTCAAGGTTCTTTATTCTGTCGTCAGATCATCAGTCAGATTCAAGGTTCCTGCTCATTTAAACGAACAAACTGGAAACAACAGCCTGGACGACTTGTTAATGTTCGTCTCCAATTCATAATCTAGTTTGAGTTTGTGATAGAATGAAGTGTTGACAGGTTTTATGGATCATGGATATCAAGTCAAGTCAGGCTGAATGGACAGAACTTCTCAAACTGTCGAGCGTGAAGACGTTCTCGTGTTGTGTTTTAGGAAGATGAGGGATTTTCTCAGGATTCTTTAATCCTTAATTAATCCTTAATTATTCGTTACGTCAGAATTGTGCCAGTTCTTAACATTTAATCACAAACTGTCCTGGTCTGATGTGCCACAGTTTCTCTGCTGCTCGTCAGCGTGACAGTAACTTGAACTGTTCTACATCTGATCTGATCCAATTTAATCTGATTACAAACGTCTCATCTCATCAACCTCCCAGATGAAATTAAAGCAGCAGATAATTGGACACGGTGTCGTTCAGCACCAGACGAGTGGTTATCTCTAACATAATTCTTAAAACATATCTGACCTCTCGACCCTTGAAGGAAACGTATTCAGATTTTTAGTGAGTTATAGGTTTTTTGTGAATGTAAAAGTTCTGCAAAGTTAAAAAGCCCAGAGTGAAGGGAGAAACACTGAAGCTCCTGAACGCCTCGTCAGTCGCCCAGACGATACTTCCGTAATATGGTGACATCATCTTACAGAAGAACGTAAAGCGTCTAGCGTCTAAACATAAACATCTGATGTTAGCGAACGTGAGCAGTGACTATGATCCATAAAGTTACACAACTGGTTTGTTCTGTCTCACTCACACGGACTGAACCTGCTGCTTGTTCAGTTACTTGTTAAGTTCTGTTCATAAATGATCATAAAGAAATCAAAGTTCCAGAAGTTACTCCTGCTCCCACTCCCCAGAAGAACTGTCCAGTCAAGATGAATGAACGTTTTGTGATCAGCTCTGAAGCTTCACTAAAGAAAACCAGGTCAAAGTCTGAGTGGAAGAGAAGGACAATGAAAATATAATATAATAAAACATGTAACGTATTATCTCCGCTTTATGAATGGAGAGTCAGCGACACCCTGGAGTGTCGTCAATCATCTCTCTTCAGTTTACTGTTTTTCTCCGTGACCTTTAATAAATGTAATATTTCGTATTAGGTGTTAATGTGTCAGTGTGCGACGCTCAGTTCCGTCCTGACGAAACGAGTTCTGACCGCTCATTGTTCCCTTCGTTAAGTCTCGTCAACTTTCATCCTTGGATCTGGAAACATGTGTGCGTGCGTGCGTGCGTGCGTGCGTGCGGGTGTGTGTGTGTGTGTGTGTTTGTGTTTATTCTGGACCAACTCGTTCATGTTGCTATGATACAGACTGTAGTTCCTCCCTGGAATCATGTCGACAACGTCTCAAACAGAATCATTTCTAATTATAAAAATGAAACCACACAACAGATCAGGTCACGTCGCAGCTAAAGGCGACGAGCTGCTCAACAGACAGAAACTTCTCTGTGTCGGTTCTTCAGTGAAACATTAGAACCCGACTAGTATCAGAGAGATAAGAAGAGCAAACATTACAGTGTGATAATGTTCATAATGATAACTGTCCATAAAGGCTCTGTGTTCTCGTGTGGTTGAGCTGAGCAGGTATGTACAGGTTCTGTCACATAACTTCATTTTATTGCTTTGCTCATTAAAATTTTGGCGTCTGTGCACATGAGAGGATCACGTGTCCTCTACTGTCGTTTTGTTCACGTACATGTAGTACGGTACAGCAG